>NW_015167554.1:587780-689191 GCF_001447785.1 Gekko japonicus
GTCTTCTTGGTGCTTGGGGGGGTTCAACAGTGGGAGGGCTTCTAATTGTCCTGGCCCCACTGGTGGACCTCCAGATGGCACCTGGTATTTCTGGCCACTGTGTGATACAGAATGTTGGGCTGGATGGGCCTTTGGCCTGATCCAACATTGGCATCTCTTATGTTCTTATGACAGTTGTCTAGCAATACACTCTTAATTTCAATACACAGCAAGCAGGCAAGCTTAGTATAATTTTTAGAGTTAAAAAGATAATCTATGTGAAATAGTTCTGCCGCATTGTCACTTCTGCTTTCTGCTGAAGGCAATCTTTTGCAAGGGTCTTCCGCATCTACTAAGTGGAGATGTTTGTGCAAGCTAGTTCTTGCTAGTGTCTGACTTCCCCATTTCCAACTCCCCTTTAGCTCAGCTTCTTATTAAGCCTTAATCATTAATTGATTTCCAGCCATGCAATTTTTTTTAAAGCAAGGTTCTTTTAAAATCAGAAGCCCCTTATATTATTGCATTTCTTACACCCCCTCCTTCCAGTGTGCAATCAATGGGGTGTACAGCTGTCTTTTCTATCATGAGGGTGGGAGGAAGTTCAGCTGGAATCATCCTGAAAGTAGGGGGGAGGAACCTGTAGCAACCAGTGCTGTAATATTATGCTTGTAAGGTAGAGGTTTCCCTTGCTTGAAAGCTAGTTGAATCTGACTCTAGGGGGTGGTGCTCATATCCGTTTCCAAGCCGAACAGCCAGCGCTGTCCGAAGATGTTTCTGTGGTCATGTGACCGGCATGACTAATCACCAAGGTGCATGGATTGCTGTTACCTTCCCACCGAAGCGGTACCTATTTATCTACTTGCAATTTCTTGCTTTCGAACTGCTAGGTTGGCAGGAGGGAGGTCCCTCTGTCCCATGGCACTAGAGTCTTGAACTGCCAAGCTACAGACCTTCCAGTCTGCAGCTTCAGCATCTTAACTGATGAACCACCACAGCCCATTATGCTTGTACACAACCACAAATACTGGTTACTGAATATGAGGAAGGAGTCAGGGTGGGTGTAAATTACAGCATAGTCCATGTGGTTAAGAGTCACTTTGGTGTGGTGGTTAAGAGCATGGACTCAAATCTGGGAGAGCTGGGTTTGATTCCCCACTCCTTCACATGCAGCTGCTGGCGTGACCTTGGTCAGTCACAAGTTCTCTCAGAGCTGTTCTCTCAGAAGCAGTTCTTGAAAGAGCTCTTTCAGCCCCACCTACCTCACAGGGTGCGGGGAGGGGACAGGAAAGGAGATTTTAAGCCACTCTGAGATGCCAAGTGAAAGGTGGGGTATAAATCCAGTCTCCTCCTCCTCCTCCTCTTCTTCTTGATGTATACTATGTGCCAAGGAAATGAAATAGTAATTAGCTGATGTGTCACTTATTAAAATGCATTCAGTTACATCCAGAAAAGAAAAAAAACAGGAGGGAAAAGAACACCGTCCATCCGCCATAGCTTGTCATCCCAAACATATCCCACTTTGAAACTTACTCTTTTTTGCATGAAGCCCAGGCTAATCAAGGGCTGAATTGCAGATATGTGCAAAGCACCCAACTAACTTCTTTTAATCGTTTCTGACACCATGCAAACCTTTATGCAACTCCTGCATATCCAGGAGATAATTTGGACAGATGTTTTACTGCCTGTGCCTTATTAAAATGCACCAAATGTGAGCTGTCAAAGTCAAACAGCTCCAAGCACAAGAAGTCCGAGCCGAAGTGAAGAAAGTAGGAGAACAAGATTACTGCATTGTGATGTGATCTCTTGACAAGTGGAGAGGGAGGCTGGAGAGAAATGAACCAGGCAAAGAGAGAGAAATAAAGGCTTACTTCCCAAACAATGCTTGTAAAGATTGTTTCCCTAGAGTAATTTAAAGGGGAGGGGGAGAAAAAGAGGAAAGTAAAGAACATGATTTATATCCCACGGCAACATCTTTAAATGATTTTCTTTCACCCATCTGAGAAGCTAGGAAAGTCAGAGATGAGAATGCTAGAGTTGTCTGCAGGAACGTGCTCAATCAGAAGACCTTTCTCATTCTGTCTTTTGCATTGCAATCCATCACTGGTTTTACACTGACTCAATCGTCTGTGGTTTTTGCATGGTGGAGGAACAGGTGAATGTATATCTTCTATCAAAATCAGATGGTACTAGATGATAGAAGGCCTTGATGTATATACCCCAGGCCCATTCGATCACAGGTCTGGTCTGTGCTGTCCTTCCCCGTTGAAAGAAGAGAGTGAAGTTATGCACTTAGGGCTGATATATATGCAACTAGCATTGTAGAGTGGAATTATCTTAATTCCTCTTGACTCAGTTTCTCCCTGAAATCCAACAATCAATTTCTTTTCCTCTTCGGGGGAATTTGGAGTCTGTTTCAACTTGATTTCATTTTGATTGATAGAGAAATGCCAAGCTGATGTTCTGCAGTAATTATTACAGGACTAGGAATGAGACACTTGAATTTTTCCCAATCTGGTACAAAGTTCAGTGGGTAACATCACTCTCTCTCTCTCTCAACCTAATCTACCTCAGAGATGTTTAAAGAATAAAACCGAAGAGGAGAGAACTGTCCCGCCACAAACTTCTTGAAGGAACAGTAGTATAAAAGTCGCCTCTTGAGATTCAAGAATATTTGAAATGTAGTAGCTATCTATGGCTACACTTGGTTTCTCCTTGGTTTCTCAGTACCAGTTATGAGACTGTGCTCAAAAAAAGACTCACCTATTCAGGTATCTTTTTATCTCCAGACTGGTTGAGCATGAAGTTGCTCTGAAGGGCTCTATGACACCCCCATCCACTTTCCTCCCTCAGAGGCAAGATTTTCCCTCCATTTTTAACATAAGAACATAAGAGACACCAATGTTGGATGAGGCCAAAGGCCCATCCAGTCCAACACTCTGTCACACAGTGGCCATAAACACCAGGTGCCATCAGGAGGTCCACCAGTGGGGCCAGGACATTAGAAGCCCTTCCACTGTTGACCCCCCCAAGCACAAAGTCCCTTTGTGACTGAGCCACTCTAGTTATCTGCTTTCTTCTTCCCTCAAGAATTCTGACTGCCCCACCCTGTCACAATATAATATTTTGGATGTTTGCTCAGCCAAGGAACCCGAAGGAAGGAAGGGGAGCCCTCTTTAATATAAACCAGTGAAAATGGCACTCGAAAAGTTTTGATATTCCAAATTTACAAAATATTTTATTCAACATAGAGGGGGAAGGTCAGGTGAAATCAGAGATAAACTTTCAGGGGTAACTCAATATAAATAACTTTGTGGTAAAATGCATAGACTTTAATTCTTATGTTTCAGGCTCATGAGAGTTTCTTAATCTTTTCACAGTGACTTAAATCTTTAAGTTGAGAGGCTTTTGTTTCCATGTTTTCCCCAAACACTTCAGTACACTTTCTTTGAGTATTCTCTGACTAATTTGGTTTCCAAAAGGCTGGTATACTCTTCCCAGTACCCACACCTCTTCTCTTGAAACACCAGTACTCGTCTTGCATTTTTAACTGACTCTTAAGGTCTCCAAAGGCAGTTTCTAACCACACCAGGCCAGTGAACTCTGCCCTCTTCAGAGCTATCACCCTGGGTAAGGAAATTCCTTCTCTGTCTAGAAGCTCTATCCCCCTTCCTTGGCCCGAATGGGGGTCTCCTTCTAACTACCCACTTGCCGTTGCCAAATTTCCCCAGTTCTCCTGTTTGTGTTAAACTGCTCTCAGTCAGGGCTGAATTCTGAAACTGTCAGTACTCGACTCTTCTCAGCTAGGGCTGAAATCAGACTCAGTACTCAATTCAGTCGTGGCAGAAATCTGACTGACTCTCTCCTCAGCCTACAGCTGTCTCAAGACTTTCTCTCTCAGATTGCTTGGAACAGCATGTCACTCAAGGCCCTCTGTTTCTGTGAGTAATTAACCCTTCACAGTCCTTTAGATGTTTGTACAGCACTTCTAAGCTTCTTAATAGCGCAGTCCATCACAGGCTCCCATTCTTTCACAACTACATTCAAGATGAAGGTAGCTGCTTTGTGCTTTATCCTGATTAATCCTGAGTGTCTGTGAGAAAGGCAGACTATACATGAGGTAAATATGTTCATGTGCACACACATTTATTTATGTTATTTATAGTCTGCCTTCCTCACAGGGATTTAAGGCAGATTACACATAGTGAGTCAGTACCATCAACAAAATGGGACACTCAATAAACAATGCACTAGGGTTTTAAAAGTGTGGAACCAACAGAAAGAACTGAAGCACAGCATAAGTCTTAACTTGACACATTAAGCAGTACAGAGCTTACATAATAGGATCCTACTATAATAAGCTATAAACATCAGTACAGACCACAGTCGCAATTAGGGGTGTGCATTCAGCATATACTGAGCTGAAAAAAATACCTGAAAAATACCTTACCGGTATTTTCCAGGTACTATTTAAGCTAAATACAGATAAGAGAATCTGATCAGCTACTGTTAGATGAGCCCATATAAAGCTATTTTTTTTTGGGGGGGTGACTTTTATTCAGGATCAGGGGGCAGTGGGAGCTGAGAGCTACATGCTGCCTCGGCTGGGACTGGCTCCTCTTGAAGCTTGGTTTGTAGCTGGAGCCAGCGTCTCCTGCAGTGAGGATCAAACCATGCCACAGGAGAAGCCTGCATGCAGCAGGGAGAGACCTTCCCACCACACAGAGATCCTGGGGCCAGCTTCTCCTGCAGCATGGTTTAAACTGTGCTGCAGGAGAAGCCAAGCCAGCCCCAGGAGCAGGTGGGCTTTTTATTTTTAATCAGTATTTTTCTTCTCAGGTCTATTGGACCTGGAAATAACCAGGATTTCCAAAATATCCCAGATCTGAATACCATACCGATATTGGGATCTGGGATTTTTCAGAAAGATTGAAATTTTTCTTGGTCCAATAGACCTGAAACAAACAAAAAAAGTGGTGGGGGTTTTTTTTGCACACCCCTAGTCACAATCATTCATCCAGGCAAGTTTGTGAACCATTTTGTACAGTGTAACATTACCTGTGTAGAGAAGCCCTTTTGAATAATTCAGTTTTGCATAGTTTTCAGAAGAGAGTGGAAACCTTCCTGACCTCTTCCAGCATGCCATTCCACAAGGCTGGAGCCATAACGAAGAAATTGTGTGTACAGATGCGTATGTGTGTTTTCAGTATGGATGCTACCTAATTTTACAACCTTATCATTTTCACTTGGAAGTCCTTATTTCTACTTTGCTTCTCCATTGTGCAAAGAGAATTTGCGAGTCTGTGTTTTCTATTACTTCATGATGATTTCCCCCAGTGCACAATTATAACAGGGTTTTGTTGTGTGTCTGTGTATTTGTGCATTTGCATGGTTTTTTTGTGTGTGGTTTTTTGTATACATGGAGGGGGAAATTGTGCATAATGTATCCATGATAAAAGTGGTGTGAAATAAAAACAAGGATAATGGCAGTGAAAATGGTAAATATGAAAAAGGCTCATAACAAGAATATGGAAATGTCAAAAGAAACAAAAAGCTCAACCCAATGGGGTTGGATCTTATGCATAATTCTATTTCCAGCTGTGTGAATTTCCTGTCTCCTACTGCACAGTTTCTGCAGGGCTTCTGTGCTGCTCTTGAGAGTCCACTGACTCCTAAGAGTCTCCAGTGGGAAGGTGATGGGGGAGATGTTCTGATATGAGCCTAAGATATAGTTTTATGTGTAGTGGAATTTCACCTCTCTGTTTGTTTGTTTTTAACAGAGCATTTTCCCTCTGCTTTTATAGAATGCATAATTTGTAGAGCACATTTCAGTAATCTACTTTGTAAAGCCATAATTTGTTCTTTACAGTGTTGGAATCCTTGGCTAAATTTTAAATTTGAGAAACAAATAAAACAAGAAAAGATGTGAAAACTGTTCTAGCTTGCCTACAAATTCCTCAGATATATTGCCTGACCAGGAACTTTAGTCATAGATATTGGGGTAGACACAATATAATCTTAATAATAATCATCTTTCAATTTATTGATCGCTCAATCCTGCAGAGCTTGCTGGCTCTGAGCGATTTATTATTATGAGGGACTAACAATGATTTGTGGGGTAGGGGAGGACAACATATATACATCTTAATTCACACACATTCGCTACCGACGAGGGTTCCGTTCAGCTGAAGATGAGACGTGATTTGGATGACATTTTTCCTCGGCCTGGTTTGATGGCATCAGCTTTTTTCCAGACACCGAGTTGTAGCACCGCACTGCCACCGCCTGGCTGGAACGGCCCATTGCAGGCTTTTTTCATGCCGAGGAGATCTCTCTAGGCTTTCCAATCTTGCGAGCTGGACCTCTGTTCACCGGCTAACACCGCTCCACCCCATGGTGGGGGGGGGGTTCAGTGGCAACTGGGTAGCAACTGGGTGATCTTGGGCCACTCGTGCTCCCTTGACTTACCCTACTTTACCTAGAATGGGGATGAATGTCTGTTAAACTCCTTAGAATAAGGGTGGAATAAAAATATAACAGATTGTCACAGAAGCATCTGTAAAATCATGGTCAATGCAAATGCAAAAGGTTCTTTCCTAGGATCAATTATCTGAGGAATTTTCAGGGACGTTAGAATACTTCCCCTAAGAAAAGTGAAGTTTCATGGGTAGGGTTTCAGATAGTCTTAATGCTTGGTAGCTTCATATTCCTTGATTATAATGCCCAAATTAATGGATTTTCAACATTTTGTGATGATAAGATGAAGTAATGTTTCAGTAAATACCAGCATCCAACTTTTATACTAAGTCTTTGAAATGGTAGAGGGGAAAAAAACACCAATCAAATTTAGATTGCCGTATCCAAATTTAGATTACCTCCATTATGCCCTTGTTTTTGTTTTAAGCTTCCCAATATAAGGTTGCTAGGAAACACATTGCAATGTAGCAAAAGAGAATACACAGTCTGTTATTCAAGCAGCCTCAACATAAACCAAAAAGATCCTATTTTGTAAAAAGTGCTAAGAGACAAGTAACCCCAGAATAAACAGTAAATACAGGAAATATCACCCCTTTCCCCATTTCTGTCAACAGTGTACTCATTCTAATTTTACCAGGGGACGCGTTCTGAACTCATAACAGTTAGCTGATCGCATACACAACATGCAGTGCTTTCTTATGTAGTGTCACTCCAGTCTAAACCCACTGATTTCAATGAGCTTAGACTTGGAGAAACTCTGCATTGGATTGCAGTGGTAATGGATGACAATAGTCAGTGCAGTGGAGCAATTCTTGGCTTTCATTTCAGGAGCTTTTGCTGCCCATTTTCCTGCTCTTCCAGCTGGCACAAAATGCAGAGATCAAAGGTCATCCTATTATAAAACCAGTGCCAGTCCCCAAAGAAGCATGTAAATGTGACAACTGTATTCCGTTCGTGATATTCTGGAGAGAGATTCTATGTCCTTTTACAGTTCACAGTATGATCCAACAACACTGTCTGGGATATTTAAAGAACACAATAGTACACAGTGACCTTGAATTTAAAACAAAAAGTCTTGCAATTGTGACAAAAATGTGCATTGCTTCAGATGAATGAGGTTTAATGGACACATTTATGGGGAAATTTGTTTTATTTATATTTATATTTCTCTTATATGTTTGTCTCCACTCTTTCAATGATATTTATTTGTCTGGGGTCACCTTCCTGTCCTTGCACTTACGGCATCCATTCGGGGAATCCCTGTTCGGCCAGCTGAATCAGACTAGAGAATCTTATTCGGCTTTCGGCCTGTCCGAACTGAATACACATCCCTATTTGGAATATTAAAATGTCTTGAGTGTCGTTTAAGTTAAAGAGGTCTCTCAATCCTTCCCTCAGGTTCCTGGGTTGAGCAAACAGACAAAATATGGTACTGTGACAAGGTAGGACAGCCAGAGTTCTTCAGGAAAGAAGAAAACACATTACTAGGGTTGCTCAGTCAGAAAGGGAAAGGAAAACAGGGAAAATCTTGCTTCTGAAGGAGGGAAGTGGATGGGAAATGGATCTTTAAATGCATCCCCCCCCCCCGAAGTAGCTCAGGGGGGTAGCGGGCTCCCATCACTGAATGGAAAGCAATTTGGGCGAACCAAGGGAAGGGATCCCACTCCTGACCTTCGTTGGGGCTCTGTTGGTGTCAGTGCAAGAAGTTAGGAGTTTGGGACTGCTCCTGGATGCCTCCTTGACAATGGAGGCCCAGGTAGCAGCCACTGCCAAGTTGGCCTTTTATCATCTTCAGCTGATTAGGCAGTTGGTTCCCTTCCTTGGATGCAATGACTTAGCAACAGTGAGTCATGCGATGGTCACCTCAAGGTTGGACTACTGTAACATTCTCTACATGGGGCTGCCCTTATCGCAAATTTGAAAGCTACAGGTGGTGCAAAATGCTGCAGCCAGGCTGTTGATGGGCCTCACAATATGGGAGTACATTCAGCCTGTGTTGAAGGCATTTCACTGGCTACTGATAGCATACCAAATTCGCTTTAAGGTGCCGGTTCTTAACTTTAAAGTCTTTTATGGTCAGGAACCTACATACCTGAGGGACTGCCTTTCCCCACATGTTCCCCAGAGAGCACTGCGATCAGGGTCTCAACACCAACTCACTCTTCCCAGACCAAAAGATGCCAGGCTAGCTGTAACCAGGGCCAGGGCTTTCTCGGTGGTGGCTCCGCTCTGGTGGTATGAGCTCCTGGAGGAGATCAGGGCCCTGCAGGACCTCATGCAATTCCACAGGGCCTGCAAGACAGAGCTGTTCCACCAGGCATTCAATTAGGAACCACCCCAGGGGAGACTGCCCTGTCCCCTGAAATTCTTAAAGCAGCCTGAGCCACCTGTACAACATTAGATCAGGATCGACCACTAGGATGGCACGGAAGTCTGAGCACCATCTTAGATGTAATGTCAAATTGTTATCTGTGTAATGGTAATTGTATTTTTTTTTTGTTAGCACCTTTTAATGTTGTGATTGTTATGGTTTAAGGATTATTATACTATTTATTGTTGGTTTTATGCTGTTGTAAACTGCCCTGAGCCAGCCATGGCTGGGAGGGTGGGGTATAGATGTAATAAATAAAATAAAATATAAATAAATTGCCTTTCCTTCAATGAAGGGAGCGTGCTGCCTCTGCGGCATGACTCTGGGAGGGATTTATACTTTAAACTGCTCAGTCTGGAGTTGTGCCGCAGAGGTGGCATGCTCCCTTCGTTGAAGGAAAGGCAATTTGCATTCCCTTCAATGATAAGAACCTCCCCCCTTCAATGGGGGGATTATTATACCCTATGGGGACAGTCCCCATAGGGTATAATTGAGCTGAATTAATTCGGCTAGTCCGATAATTCGGGAATATTGGCAATGAAATTTTTCATTTTGGTAAATCCAACCCCCAAAAAATCCTTCTTTTTTTTTTTTGGGTGCACACCCCTAATTCCAAATTGACCAAATATTTTATTTAACATAGAGGGGAAAGGTCAGGAGAAATCAGGGTAAAAATTTGGAGGTAAATCAATATAGATAACTGAGGTAAAAATCAGTACATGCACAGGATTTAGTTATTATGTTTCAGGCTAATGAGAGTTTCTAGATCTTTTAAATCTTTAAGTTGAGAGGCTTTTGTTCCCATGTTTTCCCCAAACACTTCAGTACCCTTTCTTTGAGTATTCTCTGACTCTTTTGGTTTCCTGAAGGCTGGTACACCCTTTCCTGCACCTAAACCCCTTCTCTTGAAACACCAGTATTCCTCTTGCATTTTAAACTGATTCTTAAGGTCTCTAAAGGCAGTTTCTAACCACCACAGACCACCGATCTCCGCGCTCTTCAGAGCTATTGCCCTGTTTAAACTGGGTAGTGAAATACATTCTTTCTCTAGAAGCTCTATCCCCTTTTCTTGGTTCGAATGGGAGTCTCCATCTAACTACCCACTCATCCTTGCCAACTTTCCCAAGTTCTACTGTCTGTGTTAAACTGCTTTCAATCAGGGTTGAATTTTGAAAGTTTCAGTACTTGACTCTTCTCTGCTAGGGCTGAAATCACACTGAGTTCTCCTCAGCATCCAGTTCAGAAATTTTTCTCTGCTCAACTGATGCTAACCAATCAGATACCTTGGAACGGCCTGTCACTCAAGGCTCTCTGTCTCTGTGAAGAATTAACCTTTTACACAGTACTTCTATGCTTTTCAAAGTGCAGTCTGTCACACCAGACTTAGGTCTTTATTATTGTGGCATGCTTATGGGAAACTGAGGGAGGTACACTTTATATTCTGCTGTACCCCAGGGTTTCAGATTGTCTTATGACATTTTCTTTTCTCAGTGCAACCACTCCTGCCCACCCAGTCTGATAAACAATTAAAAGAGCCATTCTAAGCAGAGTTTACAAGAACTTTGGAGACTCTCGTGATGGTGATGGGTAATAGATTCAGGAAGGGCAAAATGAAAGTCCTTACTCAAAAAATCCACTGCCACTGAACATAGAGATGGCCACTGGCATATGTGGTTTTAAAAGAGGATTAGACAGAATCAGGGAGGATGGGGCTATCACTGATTACTAGCTATGGTAACTAATGGGAACCTCCACATCCAGAAGCATTAAACCTTTGTTGCCAGTAGTCAACATCCGAGGATGGTTTTCGATGTGTCTGGTTTGTTGGACCTCCAGGTGGTGGCTGGAGATCTCCCTGTATTACAACTGGTATCCAGGTTACAGAGATCAATTCTGCTGGAGAAAATGGTTCCTTTGGAAGTTGGACTGTCTGGCATTATACCCCACTGAGGTCCCTTCCCTCCCCAAACTCCAGCCTTCCCAGGCTTCACCACCAGAATCTCCTGGTATTTCTCAGCCCAGATATGGTAACATTATTGGTCAAGAAGAAGAGGAAGACAAGATTGGATTTATACCCCGCCCTTCACTACCCAAAGGAGTCTCCGAGTGGCTTACAATCTCCTTTCCCTTCCCCTCCCCACAACAGACACCCTGTGAGGTAGGTGGGGCTGAGAGAACTCCGACAGAAACTGCTCTATTTTCAAGAAGAAGAGATTGGATTTATACCCCGTTCTTCATTACCCAAAGGAGTCTCAGAGTGGCTTACAAACTCTTTTCCCTTCCCCTCCCCACAACAGACACCCTGTGAGGTAGGTGGGTCTGAGAGAGCTCTGACAGAAACTTCTTGTTGTGTCCGCTGGCCGCCACCAGATGCCAGCGCACACTTCAGAGCTTGAGGATGAAATAACAATGGGGACTAGGATCCTAGTCTCTCCACTGGGGGACCAATGGGACCATGGCAGGAGATTCAAACCTGCCAATGGAACCTAGGGGCGTGTCCCCAGGGATGTATAGAGTTGGCCACCCGGCCGTTGTGTGGTGTCTTTGTTGTGTACCAGTAAAGTATGCTGATCACTACATCAGTCTCCATGCTTACTTTATGCGTCTAACCCACTACACTTCACTTCTCTTTTTCAAGGACAGCTCTCATCAGAGCTATGGCTTGCCCAAGGTCATATCAGCAGGTGCAAGTGGAGGAGTGGGGAATCAAACCCGGTTCTCCCAGATTAGAGTCTGCACACTTAACCACTACACCAAACTGAGTACTGGACCAGATGGACTACTGTTCTGATCTCCTCTTCTTATGATTCTTCTAAGTTCATTGAAGTTACCTCTCTTTAGGAGTTTACTGTGATTTTCCTCAAAATTTGGTCACTGTCTTTTTCCTAAAAAAATAAATAAATAAACAAGCAAAACATTAAAAAATAGAATACTGCACAGGAGCAACATGAGATCGCTAGTGTATTTTTTTTTTTAAAAAAAAAAAAGCAGTGTCTACACAGAAAAGACGTTGCAGGAAAACTGTCAGATCCTTCAAGATTGAGTTACCACCACTGAAAAGTCTATTCAAGTGAAAAAAGAAAGAACCTACTTAGACTGCCAATATATTTCACAAAATGAATTTTAGTGATCTGTCAAGGCATTGCTGGAGTCAATATTGTAACGCCAGAAATGTCAACATTACAAAACTACAAAGCACAGTGACTTGCCCGGGTACTTGAGGAAAAAAGTGACAACCTCTCTGGGCCTTCAAAACGACTGTGATAGCTTGAAGTTTTTAAATTTTTATTTGCGCCAAAGGGTCAGCAAGGCATATGGCTGGATTTCCCCCCCTTCCTTTAAGACACAGTGTTAACTTAATGCCAGGAAAGGCAAAGACTTTTGGTAGACAACATCTGAAAAAAAAAAGGCTTTGGAAAAAAGGTGACCTTCACTGCAAAAGAGAGAATTACCAATGGGTAACAGAGGGCTTCTACTAGCAATTTATGAATGGGGACAGTCTAGCTTTCTGGGATGGATTGCATTGGTGTGTTAAATGTAGCCTTTTGATTTGGAAATGAGACCTTCTTGCAAAGGAGCAAGAGGTTTCAACTCATAAGTGCTTCAGTTGTCAGAGATAAATGAGAGGAAAGTGTGAATGTCCCTAAACTGAAAATATCAAGCAAAAATAAGCTCTTGCTCATGAACCAGATCCTTACAGAGAGCAGAGAGATGGCAAAGATTAAAGGAGCATTTTGAAATGGGCAAAACATTTACAAGGCAATGGTATTCACATGAGCATCTCCTTCTGCATAGGTTGGAAGTGGGATGGAGTGTTACTTCTCAGTCTCTCCACCTTCCCCCAGCTACCTGGCTGGGGTGGTCCACTGGTCAGCCTTGGGTATTATTAGGTTGATTGGCACAGTCTTAGGACAATTGAAAACCAAAAAAAACAAAACCCTGTGACGATGTGACACTAAACAATATGTCTTTAAGAATCAAAATTATACAATATCAAAAAGTGAACAGTTATAATGGTAAATGTAGATGGTGGTCTCTAGAATGTCATGCTGTTTCAATGATAAATCTTCTGAACAAAGATGTGTAACATGTACTGTCTCTCAACAATTCATTTCCTCTGGTGACGTATCAAAATTTCATAGGTATCACTGTTGATTCAACAATCATGATAGCTGTAATTTCTAGTAGAGCCTTCCGTGGGCTATACATTACCAATAACTGTTCACTTGTTCATAGGTATCACTGTTATAACTGTTCACTTTTTTATATTGTATAATTTTGATTCTTAAAGAAATATTGTTTAGCGTCACATCGTCACAGGTTTTTTTTTTTTGGTTTTCAATCAGCCTTGGGTATTGCCTGCCCTTCTTCCCCGTGTGGTCTCAGTATTGGAAATGTATTAAATTTCATCTGGTTCACCCTCCTTGCCCCCACAAATGCTCCTAATATAATATATCCGAACAAAAATCTCCATGGATTAGTAAAAACAACAAAAATACTTAGCATGCAGTGAAAGAAACGTATACTGCAAAAGTTATTCTAAAGAGCATGGTTGTCTTTGGAAGCCAGAGGTCATTTTGGGGGGAATCGCAGGGGATCGCAGTTCCCCCGGGTGAGGTACAAGGGGGCGGAGCACATGACGAAGCCCCGCCCCCTGCTTCCGGCCACCCCGCTTCCGGTCCTCATTCAGCCAAGAGAAGGCAGGAGAAGAGAGAGGGTAAGTTGCTTCCTCCCTGCCTCTCCCCACCCCTGCCTGCCTGGGGCCAGGGAGGGCCTTCGCAGGGCTTCCTTGCACTCCCGCCAGCCTTGCAGGTCCACCACCGGGCCCTTCATGGGGCTCGGCAGTGGAGCTGCAAGGCCGGCGGCGGCCTGGACCGTTGGGGGCGGGGTGTATGGCCTTATGACACACTTCCAGTGATGTCAGGGGGTGTGGCCTTATGACACACTTCTGGTGATGTCAGGGGGTGTGGCATATGCTAATGAGTTATGCTAATTAGTTCCCCTAGCTCTTTTTCTACGAAACGACCCCTGTTGGAAGCACATTCAATGGGAGCCTTTTGATCCTGTTCAGGCAGACCATTCCAGATAATTGAACCACAGCCAATAAGCCTTGAAGAGGAGGCCCAGATATGCTGAGTGGAAACACTGCCCAGAAGACAGAAGAGAGTGGCTCTGGGTCTATACAGGGGAAAGCAGCTCTTCAACTAGGAACATCACAAATCATGATGAACTTCATACATCATAAGAAGCACCCTGAACTGAACTTTGAAACAAACAGGCAACTCCTGAAGCTATTCTGCATGAATCATGATGTATGTACCAGGCCTACTATGCATGGGTGTTTTCTCTCACTTTCACCATGCATGTCTGTTGGGTTTTCTTTGTCATTCTGCATTGATTTTCCTCCCTTCAGCATTCGGTTCCCTTTCTAGTCACTTCCCCCCACACAGGTTTTCTGAGAGTGCTTTTGTGCCAATTTCCCCCTTTTTTCACTTCCAAGCTGAAGGTAATTCAAAAGCGTACAGATTCCCTTGGTTTCCCCACCACCATCATTTTGCTGCCCCTTGAAGGTCACTCATCTGCCCACATCGAGGTCATTCTGCCCATTCTGTACTTTCCGCCATCCTCCCCCCCTTCATCGGTGTACAAGCTTCATTTCCCCTTGTTTTTAAATTTTTGATTTTTTTACAAGTGGCATGAATCTAGCAATACGAGACTACTGCTACTCTCAGATTTCTGAATTGTTTTAAAAATTAAAATGACAGGTGGAGTTTAAATGGAGCTGTGTGAGGTTTAGTTCCCTGCTGGTATTGACTTGAAAGGTAGATCAGAGAGGAGGCAAACAGCAGCATCCCCAGTGCAATATATATATATTTCAGTGCTGCATGCAAACAAACTAAAGGGGGGATCATCAGTGCAGAATGAAATTGACATGAGATGTAAAGAGAAAGAGAGAGAGAGAGAGAGAGAGAGAGAGAGAGAGAGAGAGAGAGAGAGAGAGAGAGAGAGAGAAACACTGGGATGGGAAGCCTACAGCTTTGAAAACATTTTTTTTCACTTTCATATTTTAGTGAAAAAAGTTTGGGGGGAGGGTCATTTTGGCAGTCTCCAGAAACCTAACATTAAAATGGTAGCTGAGCCGCATAGACCTTCTGCAAACCACCAAACCTAGGAATCACTCGGGATTGATCCATTTGGAGTACAGAGTGCAGTCTGCACAGGACAGGCTTTAAAATACTGCCAAGATCACGACCAGTGTGCGGGATCAAATTAGAGAATCACAAAGAGAAAACCATGCAAATTTGCAAGGAAGGGCAGGAAATTAGCATTACTATGCAGCTGTGTATTACTTTGCATCAGAGACCCACCCCATTTTCTTCAGTTTAGTAGCACAACAAGACTAAAAAAAGCTCTCCAGAGCTTCTGCCAGAGGACTCCTCCCCCATACAAATTGCAGCCCTGCACGAAGTGTGGTGTAGCTGCAGCCAACTTTCCAGTGCAGCCAACGCCCGGGTCATGGGACGGAGACTGTTCTGGTCGCACTGACAGACGACCTCCGTAGGCATCTGGATCGTGGCAGCGTGGCTGCACTGGTGCTGTTGGATCTGTCGGCTGCGTTCAATATGGTCGACCACCAGTTGCTGGCCCGCCGCCTCGCCGACGTGGGGATAAAGGGGCTTGCCCTTCAATGGCTCATCTCCTTTCTCCAAGGTCGGGGACAGAGGGTGGCAATGGGGAACCAGCGGTCCCGAAGGCACCCCCTTGAGTGTGGAGTGCCCCAGGGAGCCGTGTTGTCCCCAATGTTATTTAACATCTACATGCGCCCCCTCGTCCAGATTGTCCGGAGGTATGGGCTTGGGTATCATCAGTACGCTGATGACACCCAGCTCTATCTGATGTTGGACGGCCGTTCAGACTCTGGTCCCGATGACCTTTCCCAGGCGCTACAAGCCGTGACTGGTTGGCTCAGGCTGAGTCGGTTGAAATTAAACCAGGCAAAGACGGAGGTCCTGGGCCTGTGTCGGACTGGCCGGGAGTTGGGGCTCCTTCTCCCGACCTTCGGCGGGGTGCCTTTGGTGCCTGTGCGGGAGGTTAGGAGTTTAGGAGTGCTCCTGGATTCTTCATTGACAATGGAGGCCTAGGTGGCAGCCACTGCTAGGTCAGCCTTCTACCACCTACGGCTGGCGCGGCAGTTGGTCCCCTATCTCAGCCGTGTGGACCTGGCCACTGTGATCCACGCAATGGTCACCTCGAGGCTAGACTACTGTAACGCTCTCTACTTGGGGCTGCCTCTGTTGCAAATCCGGAAGCTGCAGCTAGTGCAGAATGCTGCAGCTAGGCTGCTGATGGGTCTCTCGAGGAGGGACCACATCCGGCCGGTGCTGCAAGCGCTGCACTGGCTGCCTATAGCATACCGGATTCGCTTCAAAGTGCTGGTTCTCACCTTTAAAGCCCTGAATGGCCTGGGTCCAGCCTACCTGAGGGACCGCCTCTTCCCGTATGTTCCCCCAAGAGCGCTGCGGTCGGGGAGCCTGGACCTCCTCGAGGTCCCAGGCCCCCGGGATATCAAGCTTGCCCAAACCAAGGCCAGGGCTTTCTCGGTGGCGGCTCCTACCTGGTGGAAGGAGCTCCCGGCGAAGATCCGGCCCCTGCGGGACTTTGTACAGTTCCGCAGGGCCTGCAAGACGGAGCTCTTCCACCAGGCTTTTGAGTAGGAGCCTCCGCCGCTGCCACTATACCACCACCATGGCGGACCCACCATCTACCTGGTCTTGGATGGGGGCAAAATGTTGCCAGAAGAGGAACATCATCTCGGCGCTCCGGCGTTTATTTCATCGGCCGCCAATGAGAGTCATCGACCATCTTGGATCTTAAAATGAACTTTAATCTTTATTATGTACTGTAGAGCACCATTTTAGCTTGTATTTATTGAAGTTTTAATGTACTTTATGTTTTATTTCGGCATGGCCGCTGTTAGCGTATGGGTAGGGTTGGATATAAATCCCAAAATAAATAAATAAATAAATAAATAAAATTATCACAGCTTGCAACACTGTTGCATTGGGTTCTGCCATGCATTCTGTACACTCAACATTTCCCCAAGTTACTGGATCATTTGATTCTTTCCTGTTTTTCACAGTGGCCAATAACACAGCGGAGAATCCTCTAGTGCTCAGCAATATGGAAAATGGGGCTTCACAGCTGCTGGCCAGTTTAAAAAAAAATCTGGTCAGTTTCAACATCAGGTGTTCCTCTTTTGTCTGCATTCTTTTCTGTTCCCTTTCATTCAATGAACTAATGCTAAAACACATGTGCAAAATCTGAACCATAAGGATTTAAATTGAAGGCACTTGCTGGATGGTACCATGGAGCTGTGATAGGGCGATTGCAGAATTTAAAAAAACCCAAAAAACTTTGGACACCACCCCCCAGATGTCACAAGCAACATTCCACCCCAATTTAGAAAAGTGCTTCTTAAAATTGTAGTTGTGGAATAAATACACTGGAGAAAAAAGAACGGTGTGTAAAGCGGGCACAGAATCCAAAGTCAAGATTAGAAGCTTAGTGCTCTGAAAAAAGTAAGATGTGTGTGCATAATGGCCCCCAGTCAACACACAAACAGCAGCATTTTGAAGTAGTCGCAGGGTTGGATCCACTGGAAGAGTTTATGGAAAGTGTTGATGCAGAAGATCTTTCCATTTCCTCAAGCCGCCTGCCCATTAGTCCTGAAAATCTTCTCTGAGGGCTGGCAGAGTCTTAAAAGCAAGGGGGGCACCTTCACAAAGGGAATCAATACAGTAGCACCTCATTCATACGAAAAGACAAACAGCCTTTTTATAATAGTAAACGATTATACTATAAGACAGTTTTCATGTGAAATGAAAAATGTAATACGTATGGTTTATTACAACAAACTGTTGTTTATTGTAACTAACTGCTGTGTGAAATCTCATTAAAATTTCTATGTTTTAATCTATGTTATATTATATAATAGATAAGATTGATAAAATAAGATAAAAATGAAAATATAAGTTTTTAAGTTAATAGGTCATATATATTTTAAGCTATACTCTTATGCCATTATATCATATATATCTTGTTAATTTATTTTTATTTATTTATTTTTCGTATTTGTATCCCACCCATCCTGTGAGCAGGCTCAGGGCAGGTCACATCATTTGTTAAGCTATTATATCATATACGTTGTTACATATACATAAAAATGTTGAAGAAGGAAGGTCCTTAATTTCTGTACAATTGCCATCATGATCTGCTTTCCCTATCCCTTATTTTTTCTGTATCCCATTTAATAAGTAGAGATGGGACTATAAAGATTTTCCCCTGTTTTGATTATTCATATTTCTCTGGTTTTTATAGATTTATTCTTTAAGTAATATTTTATTAGGATGTTAGAAAGGCCTGTTATATAGAAGGCTTTCCTCTTGTAGGTCTGATATTGTTAGCAGACAACATAATGGGTACAAAGTTCATGATTCTGTAGTTCTTAGGGCAAACCTTTCAATGTCTGGGTCAGATAGGATTTTAGTCTCGTATCAGTAATGAATACTTTTGTTTGGGGAAGAACAAGCTTTAGCCGATATGCCTTAGGTCATGTCAAGTAAATATGTGACGCTATTGCATAGAAACACCTTACTTACATTTGACCAATAAGGAGATTTTTATGTAAATGTTGTTTAAGCTTTTGTAACCAATTATGCTGTTTGAATATTATTCCCATGATGATGGTATGATGATGTCATTTTAAGTATTTAACTTTATGTATTTCCTGAATATGTTCAGAATATGCTCAAGAAGAAGAAGATGAAGAAGAAAAAGAAGAAAGTTGTCAATTGTTGTTTAGCTATTTGGTCTTATTGTTTTCCTATTAATTGAAGCATGTTTCCTGATTATACTGAGAAGAAAGTAGTCAGTTTTGATGGGTTCTTTGGCCTAACTGTTTTCCATATTTAATTACAATAAAATACAAGAACTTCCTCCTCATTTGACTTCATTTTTGACATGGAATCTAATGTCTACAACACATGAAAGCTCACTGGCTGACCATGGACCACTCATTCACTCTCTCAGCCTAACCTACTTCAAGGGGGTTGTTGTGACTCGCAGGGCTCTTTTTCTAGAAAAAGCCCAGCAGGAACTCATTAGCATAATAGGCCACACCCAACAGCAGAAACTCATTAGCCTATTAGGCCACACCCCTGCCAGCACAGCTTATTAGCACATTAGGACGCACCCCCCTGTTACCAGAAGTGTGGTTATCCAGCCACACCCACCTTTTGCTTGCTATTCTGTTTACCCTGTTTGTTGTCAAAACCCAGGACTTTTTTTGTAGCAGGAACTCCTTTGTATGTTAGGCCACACACCCCTAATGTAGCCAATCCTAATGAGTTTCTGCTGTTGGGTGTGGCCTATTATGCTAATGAGTTTCTGCTGGGCGTGGCTAACTTGGGAGCCAGCCGGAACTCCGTTCCTGTGCGTTCCGCCCCCAAAATAGCCCTGTTTGTGAGGATAAACAATGGGTGGCACCTTGAGCTCCTCAGACCAAAGGTGGGGGGAAATATGTCAGTGTTTAGTAACATTTACCCAGGTCAAAGTTTTATGATATATTTGTTTCTCTACTGCCTCTACATATCATTGGTTGGCATTGGCAGGCAGGACATGTTATATTACTACACATTACAGAAACGTGAAAGGGAACTGAATGAGGATGCCATTTGCAGTAGCCTTCCTGGGGCACCCATACAGGATGTTTCCCACCCTCAGTTATTACAAATACTTCAGGGCAAATGGTCCATATTTTGCATTTCTTCTGCTGCTGTTCATTCATTGTTATTTCTATGCTTCATAGAGTAATATATGCTTTGAGTGTTTCAACCTTGCTCCTTTTTTTTGTCTGGCAGGGTTTATTTCATGTGCTAGTGAGAAAACAGAGGCAGCCTTGTTAGGCTAAGGATTTGAATTGTCAGAACGCAAATGATTTACCAAGCCCAAGTAATTTATGTGCCTAAAAAGCTACACTGTCTCATGCTCTCTGTGCCTATTATGCATATTCCTGAAGGATATGTCATCTTTTTTCCAAAGCTAAGATTGACAGCACCAATCACTTGCGAGACAAACAGAGGTCCTCTAAATCTAGATGTGTTGGATGGCACACAATTTCCCTTAAAAGATTCTGCACATATTTTACAATTATAGGCACTGCTGTATTTGGTGAACATAGATCTTGATTGATAACATAAGGGGCTACTGTACTAAAAATACTGTGACTGAGAGTAGCTACAGACATGGCACTGGTGTAGAAGAGACAGGAAGTCCAATTGCGCTGTGCTTCCTGTTACCTTTCATTGGTCTCTCATCTGAAATGCAACATACCTAAACCAGATATAGAAGTGGCCATTGCATTGAGAGTTTGTGCAGCTCTTATGTGAGGGAGATGTGATATTGGAGGAGGAAGCATGAGGTACTTGTGTTTCATGTTTTGCCATAACAATACATCACTGACAATTGCCAGTGTAGTATAAAGATTAGAGTGTTGGCGTAGAATTAGGGAAACCCAGTTGAACTCCTTGAAAACTCCCTGCATGACCTTGGATCAATCACTCTCAGTATAACCTGTCTCAGAGTGGTTGTGAAGATAAAATGGGGAAAAGGATCATAGACATTGTCCTCGGCAACTCAAAGAAAGAGCAGGATAAAAATGTGGTAGATCCACAGGTCATGCAATAAAGTTCAAGCAACTAAATACAGCTGTCCTGTTCAATGTACTGATGACTTGTCTCTTCCACAGACTGGAAAAGGTAGAGGCACATATAAAGGGGACAGACTACACTGTGACTATTTCCACAGTAGTGAAATTCCCTGCATTGACGTTTTCAAAACTGTGTGTTATATGTAATTTTCCGTACTAGATTTTTCCTCACCAGGCACAAACTTGAAGTTTTCACCTTCTTACCCTGTGTTTTCGGAATCCCCAGTTTTAGCAAGTTCTGAAATGCCGAGTAAGAAGGAGAAAACTTTGGGCTTGAACCTGGTGGTATACCAGGGGAGGTATACCAGGGGAGGTAGTCGCAAAGATGCTAGGAAGATTGACGGCTGCTGTGATACTATGGTTAGAGTGTTGGGCTAGGACCTGGGATGACTGGGTTTGAATCCCTCCCTTGCTCAACCATGGAAGTCTGCCAGGTATCCTTTGGCCCATCACAATCTTTCAGCCTATCCTACCCTCACAAGTCTATTGTGGTGAGGATTAAGTGGAGGGGGAGGAATAATGTGAAAAAGCCACTTTGAGTCATTGATCAGGGAGAAAAACCTGATATTAAGAAAAAATAAGCCTAATAAGTAAAGAGATTATTAAAATATATATACAAAATATGAAAGGGTAAGGTTAATCTTGAGTATGCCCAAGGCACATTTTGTCTTTCTTCCCTGGGCAATCCCCCCACCCCATGGAAATCTGAAATTGTTTTCCTGGCTGCAGTAAAATCCGGGAATGCAGCCCCCGGGGAAGGAGTCAATGGCTGTGATTACACAGAGAGTGATGAAAATGTGGAATTCACTGCCAGAAGATGTAGTCATGGCCACAGGAATAAACAGCTTTAAAAGGGGATTAGATAGATTTATGCAGGAGAGGTCTATCAGTGGCTGTTAGTCATGGTGGCTGAGGGGAACCTCCACACTCAGAGACACTAAATCTCTGAATCCCAGAGCCAGGAGGCAACATCAGGTTAAATCCTTGGCCACTATGCCCTGTTGTTGGACCTCCAGGTATACTAGTTGGCTGCTGTGTGAAACGGGATGATGCTGGACTAGATGGACCACTGGTCTGATCCATCAGGGCTCTTCTTATGTTCTTATGATGTTCTTCTAATGCATGAGCAACAATGAATCGGATTTAAAAAATCACAAGTGGAGGGGTAGGAAGGCAGTATGGTATACCCCAATCTCATCAGTACTTGGATGGGAGACCACCAAGGTTGACTCTGCAAAAGAATGCAATGATGAGCTACCGCTGCTTCTAACTTGCCTAAGAGCCCTTTGAGGGGGTTGCCATAAATCGGTTGCGCTTAGGTATGTAACCACAAATTGATTACATTCACCATAGGAGATCCTTGCTGCTTTCCACTGTTCCCCTCCCAACACCATTCCTGAGGGCTGGGAGAGCCCCAGTATTAGTAACACAGTGAGATGCCTGCTGTGGGAAGAGGGAATCATCAAAAATCACACACAGTGCTCTTGGGTAAACTCCTCTTTTGTAGGTGGATGGATTTGTGCAAGATCAGGAAGTGGAAACTTCATTCTGCAGCACCCCCAAGCCACATATAACACCACTGCCCCCCCAGCAACAGCATTCACACCCAGTACCCCAAATAAAGACACAGTCCACAGTGTGGTTTTAACAGGTTTATTTATAATAGCTGATGTACATAATATCTAAATATGCTAAATATTTAAATGGAGTGGATTGTGCTACAGAGCCTGCCAAATGGCTGCAAGACTGCCACCACGTTTGGTAAGATGTTGCTCAGCACCAAGGGCCACTCCTTCCCAGTCCCACCCCACCACTAGTCCGGTGTTGGGCCATTCCAGACATGCCCTTCATCATGCCTGATGCCTCAGGGTTAGGGATTCCAGGTCCTCCCTGGCCACTGCCTGGGGGTGGTATGAGGTAGGGTTGCCCCCCAGATCCAGGTTGGGAAACTCCTGAAGATTTGGGGGTGGAGCCTTGGGAGGACAGGGACCTCAGTGAGGTACGATGCCATAAAGCCCACCTCCAAAGCTTCAATTTTCTCAAGGGGAATGGATCTGGAGATGAGCTGTAATCCCAGAGGATCCCTGGGTCCCACCTGGAGGCTGGCATCTCTACGCAGGCTACTGGCTGATCATCCCTACCAGTCCTATCTCTGTCAAACTAGTTATGGCCTAAACAGTCAGTGACTTGGCCTATTTAATCTAAAATCCTGCCTCCCTTGACTTCCCAAAGAGGGCAAAAAAAAGCGCGCACACCCCACAGCCAATCAGGGGGGACCAAAGAAATTACTGTTTGGCCCCACAAACGGCAACCAAGCTAGTCCTGTGATATCAAATGGAGGGTGGGTTGGTCATCAGCAAGTGAGAAAAACCTGTCAAGAAGAGACAGGGCTTGATTGTACACCCTCTGCCTGCACCATCCCCATTGGTTAGTTTTCTTCAACCATCCATTCATCGCTTTATGGCTTATGTGAGACCAAGGCTGGGGCAAACAGATCCACAGCTCAAATGCTATGAATGCTCCTTCTGAGTGTATAGGGACTGCAGTGGGAAAGAAAATGCAGCAAAGATTGTTTCTACAATCTCATTCTCTTTGCAGCTGGCTGGATCCAATTTAATAAAAATAATGATGTCATCGCTAGACAGCCCTGGTCTAGATTGTAAGCCCTTGCTGAATGAAGAGAGAGGTTTCTCAAACTAATGTTCGTAATAGGATCTTTGTGCTGTCATTTTTCATACAAACAAGCAAGCAAGCAAGAAATGTAACATTTTAACATCTTTACATAGGCTTGAATTTCAAATGGCCTGTCCCTGAAAAAGTGTGGGAGAAAACCAGCCCTAGGGTCCCTGTAGTAAATGGTTTGTGCTCGCTTGTGGGTCAAACAGTTTGTGTCGCTTGTCGTTACTGTCATATAACTATTTCCCTCTGAGGCCTCTGTCTGCTTTTGAAATTGCATGGAGTCAGAACATGAGCATGACAAGCCAAAGAATTGGATTAACATATGGACATCAATGTCAGTTTTTTTACTCCAGAGGCTGAGAGGTACAAAGGAAGGGAAGAGGAATTCTCACTTTATCAAAAATGACCCAAGATGGTAAATTAAAGGGAAAAATGCTAATTTTTGCCTTATCTAGACATTCAATATTTTTGCAGATCAGATTATAACATTGGATTATTTATCATAGTGATAACACTTTATAGCTGTCAAATGTTTCACGGTCTTTGTCTCACTGCAGTAGTAGGCCAAATATAATGTCCCTGATCAATCGGGATAAGCAAATATTCCCCGTTTTGTCTCTTTTTTAATTTGCTTATATTTTTGTCAATAATTTCATTTTTCTACATCTCACTACCAGACCTGCATTTTGCATTGTGGACACTGAATGATTTATAGGCCTACAGGCTTCAGCTTACCACATCCCAGGTGGTGGACATGAAAATTAATGTTTGCAATGATCCATGCTTATGACGAGTCATCTTGTCATGAGAATGGATCGTTGCAAACATTCATTTTCATCATGGGGTAGAAATGATTTTTTAAAAAATCTTTCATGCTGTGATGTGTTTCTCTCCTTCCATTGGATCTCTAGAGGTATCTTTTCCCTTAAGTCACTGCAAACTTTTTAAAGGTTTAAAGTCAGCAATTTGAAAGGAGAAATGCAGACACATGAATGATGAGAGCCAGTTTGGTGTAAGCAGTTAAGAGCAGCGGACTCTAATCTGGAGAACTGGGTTTGATTCCCCACTCCTTCACATGCAGCCAGCTTGGTGACCTTGGGTCAGTCACAGTTCTCTCAGAGCTGTTCACTCAAGAGCAGCTCTCAATTAGAGCTCTCTCAGTCCCACCTACCTCACAGGGTGTCTGTTGTTGGGAGAGGAAGGGAAAGGAGATTGTAAGCTGCTCTAAGACTCCGAGTGAAGGACAGGGTATAAATTCAACTCCTCCTCCTCCTTCCTCCTCCTCCTCTTCCTCTTCTTCTCTTTTAGACCGTCTGGAATCAGAAATTAGTAGTCGGAGATGCCAATCCACCCCCACCCCCACCCCCCACCCCCGTGCGCTCCTTTGGAATATAACGCAAGGTTATAATTTCCATGGGTTACAAAGTTTATGTGAAACCATCAAAGAATTGTTGAGGCAGATTTCAAAGGTGGCAAAATACTAACTGAACAGGCCAAATGTTCATGATAACTCTTATAATGTAACGAATATGTCACGTAAAAAGATCTATCTCTCCATGGGGTTCATATCGTTTCAACAAGAACTATCTAGACATACAGAGAATGCCTCAAGTATAATATTACTAATATTGTACAATGTTGGACCAGAAGTGGGGAGAACCATGTTATAATTGCTAATAATATATAATATTTTATTGGTGCAAAATAAACACTGAAAAATGCTGACAATCGTTGTATGAAAACTAAACAAGATGTGAAAATAAAGAATTGTGGGTTCTGTTTACACAAGGGAAAAGCGAAATAATTTTTTTTAAAAAAAATTATTTCAGCTCAGAACAGCAGGGATGAAAAATTCAGTGTTGTTCCTAGATTCATTCTCTGCCATTTCCGGTTTAGTGGTCCCAGGTGGCAAAACTGTGGAAAAGGTCTGCCCAAGAAGTTATGAAGCTACAAGGCATTCATTTTATAATAGCAGGCTGTCACTTTGACTTCAAGGTTTTTGTAAAGGAGAACATAAGAACATAAGAACATAAGAGACGCCAATGTTGGATCAGGCCAAAGGCCCATCCAGTCCAACACTCTGTGTCACACAGTGGCCAGAAATACCAGTGCCATCAGGAGGTCCAGCAGTGGGGCCAGGACATTAGAAGCCCTCCCACTGTTCACCCCCCCCCCAAGCACCAAGAAGACAGAGCATCACTTGCCCCAGAGCCCCTAGCTATACCTTGTGGCTAATAGCCACTGATGGACCTCTGCTCCATATGCTTATCTAATTCCCTTTTGAAGCCGTCCATGCTTGTAGCACCCACCACTTCCTGTGGCAGTGAATTCCATGTGTTAATCACTCTTTGGGTGAAGAAGTACTTCCTTTTATCCGTTCTAACCCGACCGCTCTGCAGTTTCATGGAGTGCCCACGAGTTCTTGTATTGTGAGAAAGGGAGAAAAGTACCTCTTTCTTTACCTGCTCTTTCCCATGCATAATCTTATAAACCTCGATCATGTCACCCCTCAGTCGTCTTTTCTCCAAGCTAAAGAGCCCTAAGCGCTTTAACCTTTCCTCATAGGGAAAGTGTTCCAACCCTTTTATCATTCGAGTTGCCCTTTTCTGCACTTTTTCCAAAGCTATAATATCCTTTTTAAGGTGTGGTGCCCAGAACTGCACACAGTATTCCAAATGAGGTCTCACCATTGATTTATATAGGGGCATTATTATATTGGCTGATCTGTTTTCAATACCCTTCCTAATAATCCCCAGCATAGCATTGGCCTTCTTTATTGCAGTCACACACTGTCTCGACATTTTCAGTGAGTTATCCACTACAACTCCAAGATCTCTCTCTTGCTCAGTCTCTGCCAGTTCAGACCCCATCAATGTGTATTTATATTTAGGATTTTTGGCTCCAATGTGCATCACCTTGCACTTGGCCACATTGAACCCCATTTGCCATGTTGACGCCCACTCGCCCATCCTTGACAGATCCCCTTGGAGTGCCTCACAATCCTCACTGGTTTTCACCACCCTGAACAACTTTGTATCATCCGCAAATTTAGCCACTTCACAAACAAATCTTCTCAAGATGCTGTCTTCCTTGAAATTTCTTACATGATTTGCCCTACAAGGATCCCTCAAACTAATTTTGAATTATAGTCCAAATCAGGCTAAGTTCAAGATTTCTTTGAGGAAATATCACTAATTTTATTCAAAATATTTTGGCTGCCTTTGAAATTGCAGGATAAACATTCAAATTCACTTCAGTTTTGTTTAATGTGAACTTTAACTGACAAGTTTTACTAAGAGGTGAGTTTGACATTGTAAGGCTGTGGTCACACGGAGCATTAGGCACGCTAGAGGGACGGAAGATAGGTGGATTTTCTGGGCGCAATCTCACCGCCACATCTGGGAAGCGTCGAGCTCCCGTGGTGAACCCGAGGCTTCCCACGGAAGATGCACAGTAAAAAACTAGTACCTCGGAGGTACTAGTTTCCTGAAACCGCGGGGCAAGGGCGAGCGTCTGATCGCATTTCCGGTGGTAGTTTCAGCGCCCGCCCATGTCCCCTCGGAAAAAGGGTTTTTTCCCCCCAAAGTCTCCACGGATGTGCACAAGCACCCAAGGGAGCATGCGCACATTTGAGGTTTTTTTTTTTTTTTTTTTTAAACAACCCCGTTTGCCCTGCGCCCCACTTCTTTGCTGCACCGCAGGACTGTGGAGTGATTGGCACCTCCCCCCTACCACGAGATCTCCACGGGACCTCGATTGGTAGGGCTGCTCGAGCAACCGTGCGGTTTTTAGCCCTGGGGCTAACAGCCACGTTTCCCCCCCGCATTTTTCTGCCCGTGTGACGAGGACCTAAGATGGATAGATGGGAAGTCATACGTAAAGCCACTCTGAGCTGTTCAAAGGACAAGTATACATTTTGTATTTATTTATTTATATCTTGCTTGTCTTAGAGTATCATTCTCCTCACCTCCATTTTCTAACAACAACCCTGTGATGTAAATCAGGCTGATAGAATGTGGCTGAACCAAGGTTAGCCAGCAAGCTTCCATGGTAGAATGGGGATTCACACTTGGGTTGCCGAGAATCCAAATCCAACACTCTATCCAGAATGCCACACCAGTATGTAATTTATTTTAAAAACTAACCTCATTGACATTATTTTGTGGAATGAATATTATTTACCTGTGTGGTGTTGTGAGGTTCTTTTCATACATAAATAGATGGGCTGAGGTTTATTCTATAGCTCTTAGAATGAGTAAGTTATGGAATACCCTCTTGAAGTAACATTTAATAATCTCCACTGAAGCGAAAATGTCAATATTTTCCTGATGAGCTTTGATTTAGGGAGGGAAAAATGAATTACCAAACCGAGAATAGGTCCGTGTTCTTACCCCTGCAAAACAACATCTGAGCATACACAGCAGAAACAAATAACTCAAGTAATATGGCCTTTTGAAAGGTCAGAAAATAACAAGCCATTCTTGCATAATTGCTATTGGCACATCTATTGTAGAGAACAAGAATGTGCAGGGAAGAGCAGAAGTGACCAACGATTTGATGGCAGAAAGACGCATACAAGACTGATACATCATAAATATCTATAGTGACCTCCAATGTGTATAGATGAAAGAAAGTGTGGGGGTTATTGCCATCTGAACAGAGCATGCACTAGCTCAAGAAACCCATCCAAATCCATAGGCTTCTAATGGTGTAACTTTCCTTGGGACTGCACTGTTTGCTACCAAAGGCACAATATCCATTGGTGTCCCCAACCTCAGATATCCACAGTAAACCCCAGAGTCTGTTAAGAGAGATTCTATTCCAAAAGTCACTTGCAATGAGATTGCTGAACTAATAGCAAAGATAACAGTGTTCCTCATTTAAATTTAATTTTATTAGGATCATAGATTAGCAATAACTTGATCAATAGTCAGCAGCACATAAAAGGAAATATATTCATACAGTAAAACCATAACCTGCCCTGCCCTAGATAGTCCAAGCTAGCCTGATTTCATCAGATCTCAGAAGCTAAGCAGGGTCAGCTCTGATTAGTATTTGGATGGGAGACCTCCAAGGAAGTCCAGGGTTGCAACACAGAGGTAGGTAATGGCAAACCACCTCTGAATGCCTTTTGTCTTGAAAACCCTATGGGGGTTGCCATAAGTCAGCTGTGACTTGATGGCCAAAAAAGAAAATCATAACCGCATTAGAATCTAAATAAACAACAGCAGCAGCAACAGCAAACAGCTTAGGTCTCATCTACCACCCGAGAGAATGAGGCAGGAGAATCTGGGAGTAAAAACTCGGGCTGTTCCAGATCACAGATGGAAGATATTATATTTGAAAGCTTTATGATAGCACTCATTGCAAGTAAAAAAAAATTGTGGAAAGAAGTCCTGATCCAGTATGTTCTCTGCTATGAAAGTTTCCACTTGAAGGGAAGATCTTTTATGTAGAAAGGGGGTACATTTAAAAAAATTCCCCCCCCAATAAATCTATTCTATTTTATCAGAACTTTATCCCCTTATACCTGCCCTATCCCCTAGAACAATGAATTGGTCATGCCTACTGTCCTGCCCTGAAAATCCCCATTTAAGTGTAATTTGTCCCTTGTCTGAATTGAATCCACAATTCATTAATTTGGGGCTGCACTTCTATTTCTTGGAGCCACATTGTTCTGATAAACAACATGACGTGTCAATCAGTCGGCAGTGTACCATATCTGCATAGTGCATGTATAAACAATATACATTAGTTATATACATAATATAAAAATATGTATCAAAACCATACAGCATAAACTTATAAAACAAGCAGTGTATAAAGAGAACCCAAACCAACAGCAAAGACATAAACAAATAGAGAAACAGACAAAATTGTGAACATTAATTCACCCCTTTCTTTGAAATAAGTTCCACTTAGTTCAAAGGAAGTTATTCTTGAGTAACTACACACCACACTATAGCTTTAGGGCCACCAAAATAGACATTTCACAATTTAGAGCAAAGACAAGGAGCTGCAGTGGCTCAAGTGGCTCAAGGGGTTAAGACGCTGAACTGCAGGCTGTGGAAGGTCGGGAGTTCAGCAGTTCAAGACCCGGGTGCCGCATGATGGAGTGAGCTCCCGTCTCTAGTTCCAGCTCCTGCCAACCTAGCAGTTTGAAAGCAAGAAATTGCAACTAGATAAATAGGTACCACTTCAGTGGGAAGGTAACAGTGTTCCGTGTGCCTTGGTGTTTAGTCATGTCAGCCACATGACCACGGAAACGTCTTCAGACAGCGCTGGCTCTTCGGCTTTGAAACGGAGATGAGCACCGCAACCCTAGAGTTGGATTCGACTGGCTTTCGAGCAAGGGAACCTTTACCTTTACCTTTTTTAAAGCAAAGACAAGCAGCCTCATTGTTGTTAGGAATATAGGCTGATGAGTGTTCCACCACAGAGGTACAAGATATGTTAGCATTTCCACATTATTCATCAGGCAGAAATCCAAAAGGCATTTGTGACTTTGCATGAGTAGTTAAAAGAGGTTCACTGAAGCCTTATTTGTAAAGCAGATGGGAAGCCTAAACTGAATCTAGTTTAACTAGGTTTTGCACAGTAGGGGTAGAGTTAATCAGGGAAGCAAGACTCAAGGAATAAGCATTTACAGCCGCTTAAATGGGATCCACGGCTGCTCATGTAGGGAATTTGTATTCCAAGAACTATTAGCAGACATCATTTTGATGCATTTTCACAGTGGGGAGAAAATGAGAGGAGGCGATCCTTACATCTCGCATGCAATATTTCATCTCTGCTTTACATCAGCAACTTCCTTCCTCCCCCAGTAAAGCATTTCCTCTCGCCTTCCCTTCCTCCCCACTGTTTGTAGCTTGTTAATAGTAAATGTGTTTTTTAGGAAGTGGGTAGGGAGAGGCGCCTTTTGTTTTTAACTGCTGTGCTGATTTATAATGAAATGTTCCTATGAGGCTCAGTGATGGGTTTTATGTTGCAATTATAATGGCTTGGATCCAGTGATACACAAGTGGAAACATAAATGGACTCAGCACAGTTCTGCTGGTGCAAGATCTTGGCCAGTGCCGAGCACTTTCCTCCCTATATATTACAGTAACCAGAACCTGGTTGCTCAAGATCTGATGCAAGCAGAAATGCAGAGGGGGTACAATATCTTTGGCTTAGTGAAAACCATTACCACCATCTTTCCGTGCATTTTTGTTTGTGCAAGAGTTCCAGCGCAAGTTGACATTTTGTGCTGTATCCAAACCAATGACTTCAAGAGAGGGAATGCATGGATCTGCCTTATAGATCCAAGAATGTCACACGTGTACACTCTTCTCAGCCAGTTTGGTGTAGTGGTTAAGTGCAAGGACTCTAATCTGGGAGAACCGGGTTTGATTCCCCACTCCTCCACTTGCACCTGCTGATGTGACCTTGGGCAAGCCATAGTTCTGGCACAGCTGTTCTTGAAAAAGAGCAGTTTCTCTCGGAGCTCTCTCAGCCCCACCTACCTCACAGGCAGTCTGTTGTGGGGAGGGGAAGGGAAAGGAGTTTGTAAGCCGCTCTGAGACTCCCTTGGATAGTGAAGGGTGGGGTATAAATCCAATTTCTTCTTCTCTTCTTCTCTGCAATGTGCCATGACATTTATTTCCAATTAAGTTCAATGTACTCTGATTTTTACAGGTCTTAGTACACTGATCAGTCAGCTTGCCATACCTCAGAATTCTTGCCTTGCAAAAGAATTATCTGGGCACAATGATAACAGATAATAACATGTTTATGTGGAGTGGAGTGTGGTGTTTGTAACAACTTCATTCCTTGATCTAGGCCAGTATCTTAGCTCGCCTTGGGTTAACCACATGCTAATTCACTCCAGAACTTATAGTGGACTAAAAAGACACAATGGAAATCCTATGGTCAAGTTAAGTTAGCTGTTGCTATAACTTTATGTAGAGAAGGATCCTCATTATCATAATGTGCCTGTAGAGAAGGGGGCACTGGCTCTGTGTCAAAATACCTGCTTTGCACTTAGGAAGTGCAAGGTTCAATCCTTGGCATCTCCAATTAAAAAAGGGTTGGGTAGGTGATGTGAAAAACCTCTGCCAGAAACCCTGGAGAGCTGCCAATCACTATAGACAATATTAACCTTTATAGACCAGTCACTTCACTCAATGTAAGTTAGTGTCAGACTCGAACAAAATTACTCTCAACAACACTCTCTGGCAGTGATTTGTTTATTGAGGAATGAAGATGTTTCAAGCTAAGACTTCTGTGTCAGAACTAAAGTTCTGGCACCAAGGCCCCAGGTTATATAAAGTTCAAACAAGCCCCCCCCCCCCACCCAGTCCAGTCCACTCATAACCCACATTCAGCCCACCTAGAATTTGTGCATTCCAGCCCCCACCTGCAAGTATGCCGTTATGTTATCTATTGTTGCAGAGCAAGCACAGACAGCATCCAAGGTCATCGCTGAACATCCTTGGGAAGGGAGGCATCTTGGAAAAGAGTTACACAGCCACTATAACAAAGCCATTCTCACACGCATCCACTCACCCCCCCCCCCATGGAATTCCAGTTTCCACTCAAGGCCCCTTAACAATGTATTTCACAGCAAATGAGACACCGAGTTTGACATTTAGCTCTGGGTGCTCATGTACGTGTATATGTAAACATGTGCTGCTACCTGATTCTCATGCCTGGTCTTCTGGACAGAAAATAGAAGTGATTTGAACACACATTTGCTTCACCTGGAAATTACATTAACAGGATATTTTAGCTCGTGATGACATTTTGGAAGAGAAAAAAAAATCAGTTCTCTGAGGAATTCCACACATGGAATGACAGTCTCTAAAGCTGCCTCCCTGGACAATGACATCTGCTTTCTCATATGAGAATCCTTGGCATCTCCAATTAAACATATATACTGCAAACACAGCAGCATTGGGAGATCTATCAATATTCACATTATAATAAAAATCAGCCATCCGGTTTTTGTTGTGTTTTTTTAAATCCATACAAGGCATGAGACTAGTACAGAACAGGTGAAAAGACATCAGTATGAAGGAATTCTAAAAAGATTTTTTAAAATGAATGGATTGTATATGCATCATTTTAAAATGAGAAGCATCTACTAAATGCATGTTGGGGAAGACCAAACAAACAAACAACAACAACAAACCTAAATCAATCCAAAACTACAACTTAACAAAATCAATTTTAAAGCTTGGGGAAATATATTTTTTTCCTGGCACCTAAAATCCAACAAATTAGTTCCATAATGTGGGTGCCACACTGGAAAAAGCACTGTCTCAGATCTCCATCCATCCTAACACTGAAGCTCTGAACACAGAGAGAAGATGGAATGTATGTTTCATTTCTTTTTGTCTTCATGTGTTAGCACTGTGAGTGTTTTCCTTTCACCCAATTTTACTATTGCTATTTCCAATTCAATAATTTCTTTTATTTTAAGGCAACGTACACGCACCTATCCCCCTCATGGATCACTGCCTTGTTGTGGCGAGGGGGCTTGTGTAGTTCAGTGAAGCTGTGGGCTATGCCGTGAAGGGCCACCCAAGATGGACAGGCCACAGCAGAGAACTCAGACCAAGCGTGATCCACCTGGAGAAGGTAATGGCAACCCACTCCAGTATGTTTGCCAAGAAAACCCCATGGACGGTATCAAAAGGCTAAAAGATATGACGCCGGAAGATGAGCCCCTCAGGTCGGAAGGTGTCCAATATGCTACTGAGGAAGAGCAGAGGGCAAGTACAAGTAATTCCAGAAAGAGTGAAGCGGCTGGGCCAAAGCCGAAAGGACGCTCAGTTGTGGATGTGTCTGATGGTGAAAGGAAAGTCCGATGCTGCAAAGAACAATACTACATAGGAACCTGGAATGTAAGATCTATGAATCAAGGTAAACTTGACGTGGTTCCTAGAACTAACACCAAAAAATGATGTCCTCATCATCATAGGGGACTGGAATGCTAAAGTAGGAAGTCAAAAGGTAACTGGAATAACAGACAAGTTTGGCCTTGGAAAGCAAAATGAAGCAGGGCAAAGGTTAACAGAGTTTTGTCAAGAGAACACACTGGTCATAGCGAACACCCTTTTCCAACAACCTAAGAGGCGACTCTACACATGGACATCACCAGATGGGCAACACCGAAATCAGATTGACTATATAATTTGCAGTCAAAGATGGAGAAGCTCTATCCAGTCAGTAAAAACAAGACCTGGAGCTGACTGTGGTTCAGATCATGAGCTACTCATTGCAAAATTCAGACTTAAACTGAAGAAAATTGGGAAAACCACGAGGCCATTCAGGTTTGACCTAGATCGCATCCCTGATGAATATACAGTAGAGGTGAAGAATAGATTCAAGGGTCTGGATTTGATAGATAGAGTGCCTGAAGAACTATGGACAGAGGTTCGTGACATCGTACAGGAGGCAGCAATCACCACCATCCCAAAGAAAAAGAAATGTAAGAAAGCAAAGTGGCTTTCTGATGAGGCTTTACAAATAGCAGAGGAAAGAAGGAAAGCGAAAGGCAAAGGCGAAAAGGAAAGATTTACCCAACTGAACGCAGATTTCCAGAGAACAGCAAGGAGAGATAAGGAGGCCTTCCTGAATGAACAGTGCAAAGTAATAGAAGAAAACAATAGAATGGGAAGGACTAGAGATCTCTTCAAGAAAATTGGAGAAATCAAGGGAGCGTTCCATGCAAAGCTGGCCATGATAAAGGACAAAAACGGTAGGGACCTAACAGAAGCAGAAGAGATTAGGAAAAGATGGCAAGAATACACAGAAGAACTATACAAGAAAGACCTCGATGTCCTTGACAACCACGACGGTATAATCACTGACCTCGAGCCAGACATCCTGGAATGTGAAGTTAAATGGGCCTTAGAAAGCATTGCTAACAACAAAGCTAGTGGAGGTGATGGTATTCCAGTTGAGCTATTCAAAGTCTTAGAAGATGATGCTGTTAAAGTGCTGCACTCCATTTGCCAGCAAATTTGGAAAACGCAACAGTGGCCACAGGATTGGAAAAGGTCAGTATACATTCCAATCCCAAAGAAGGGCAATGCCAAGGAATGTTCAAACTATCGCACAATTGCACTCATATCACACGCTAGCAAGGTCATGCTCAAGATCCTACAAGCTAGGCTTCAACAGTACGTGGATAGAGAACTACCAGAAGTACAAGCTGGGTTTCGAAGAGGTAGAGGAACTAGAGATCAAATTGCCAACATTCGCTGGATTATGGAGAAAGCAAGAGAGTACCAGAAAAATATCTACTTCTGCTTCATTGACTATGCTAAAGCTTTTGACTGTGTGGATCACAACAAACTATGGCAGGGCCTTAAAGAGATGGGAGTACCAGACCACCTCACATGTCTCTTGAGAAACCTGTATAAGGGCCAAGAAGCGACAGTTAGAACCGGATATGGAACAACTGATTGGTTCAGCATAGGAAAAGGAGTACGACAAGGATGTATACTGTCACCTTGCTTATTTAATATATATGCAGAGTACATCATGCGAAATGCTGGCCTAGATGAATCACAAGCGGGCATTAAGATTGCTGGGGAAAAGATCAACAACCTCAGATATGCAGACGATACCACTCTGATGGCAGAAAGTGAAGAGGACCTCAAGAGCCTCTTGCTCAGGGTAAAAGAGGAGAGCGCAAAAGTGGGCTTGAAGCTCAACATCAAAAAAACTAAGATCATGGCATCCGGCCCCATCACTCCTTGGCAAATAGAAGGGGAAGCTGTGGAAGTAGTGACAGACTTCACGTTCCTGGGATCCCAGATCACCGCAGACTGTGACAGCAGTCATGAAATTAAAAGACACCTGCTCCTTGGGAGGAAAGCGATGGCAAACCTAAACAGCATGATAAAAAGTAGAGACATCACCCTGCCAACAAAAGTCCGCATGGTCAAAGCAATGGTATTCCCAGTAGTCAGGTATGGCTGCGAGAGTTGGACTATAAGGAAGGCCGAGCGCAGAAGAATAGATTCTTTTGAACTATGGTGCTGGAGAAGACTCTTGAGAGTCCCTTGGACTGCAAGAAGAACAAATCAGTCAATCCTCAAAGAAATCAACCCTGACTGTTCCCTGGAAGGCCAGATAATGAAACTGAAGCTCAAATACTTTGGCCACCAAATGAGAAGGGAGCACTCACTGGAGAAGACCCTGATGCTGGGAAAGATTGAAGGTCAAAGAAGTCGGGGACGGCAAAGGATGAGATGGTTAGACAGTGTCATCGATGCAACGAACATGAAGTTGAGCAAACTTCAGAGGATGGCGGAAGACCGGAGGGCCTGGAGGGAGCTGGTCCATGGGGTCGCAAAGAGTCGGACTCGACTGTGCGACTGAACAACAACAACACACACCTATAAAAATGCAAAAGTAAAGTTAACACTTGCATAAATGTAATGGGAAAATTCCAGCACAGTGGTGGAACAATGAGGACTCATGCATGAGTCAAAGTAAAAACCAAAATGAGGATTTTCAAGTAGAAATAGCTGGGATTAAAAGTTTTAAATTATCCTAATAGAGAAGGTTCTTTGATGCCAATCAGAGGCAATGGACAGACTCATATAACATTGCAATATTATTTGATTGACTGAATGACTGACTGATTGATTGAAATATTAATATCCCTCCTCTTCTTGTGGCTCAAGGCAGTTTACAAGTCACAGTTGAAATTGTCATACTTTAAAACATTTTAAAAAATGGTATTTGCCTCATGCATTACCTGTATTTGTCCTTATGTCATATTTGCCACATTTAAAGTCTGCTGTACATGCAGACTGAGAACATGTATTTCAGAGCATAAGGGATCTTTTCAGTCTCTTGTATACATGGGTCCTGACTCCCAGGTCGGCACAATAAATCTCTGAGATGAGAAAAGTAGGAGGGAAACTAGCACTTAACCAGCAATTCTCTTTATTGCCCAAGCAAAAGTACAGAATAGAAAGAGGGGGAAAATATAGTAGTACAAGACAATAAGACTTACTTATTCAATGGCTAGAATAAAGTAATAATTTACATGTGGCTATCCAATAAAAACCATTCAACTGTATTACATCAAGCTAAATAACAATAATGTTCATTCCACATGGCTAGTCCAGAGCAAACTAATGCAGAGATAGGAGATAGATGAGGGGTTGCCCCAAAGAGACCAAAAGGTACAGTAAACAGGAGAGGAATTTCAGGAAGGTAGGAAGGAGTCTCTGTCTTAGGAGGGTGGAGATTCTGTGGGGGAGACTGGCCATGATGGCAGAGTGGTCTGGAAAGGAGAGGGACATCAGGCTACTCTGAAGGGGCAACACATGAAGATGATTGAGATATGCACAACTCTTATTAGCACTTTATAATGTTATATAGGTTATTGATGTGTACTTTATTGTACTTTGTTGTATTTACTGTTTTATTGTATTTTAATGCTTGTACGCCACCTTGAGCCAGTTCCCCAGCAAGGTGGGATATAAATGGATAATCATCATCATCATCATCATCATCATCATCATCATCATCATCATCATCATCATCATCATCATCATCATCATCATCATCTCAGGGTTTTCAAACAACATCATTTGGGCTTCCTACCTTTTGGCCAGCTTTCTGAGTACAAGTTCCATTGCCTGCTGAATTCTCTTTCCCAGCAGACTCTTTTACAAGAAAAAGCATTATGGATCAAGGACAGATGTGAAAGAGGTATTGTGGACATTCAAGTAATAATATGATCTATGTAACAATTTCTTCCTCCATCTAGAAAGCATTCCATTTATAAAACACCCAGAAGTTAGGTTTTTCTGATAACCTCCTAATAAGTCTTGCATTAACACTGACACAGCAGGAGAGTCAGACCTGCTATACGAGCTCCTAGGAACCTATACATAACGAATGCAACATATTACTGAACATGGTTGTTGTTGTTCAGTCGCACAGTCGAGTCCGACTCTTCGCGACCCCATGGACCAGCTCCCGCCAGGCCCTCCTGTCTTCCGTCGTCCTCTGAATTTGGCTCAATTTCATGTTCATTGCATCTATGACACTGTCTAACCATCTCATCCTTTGCCATCCCTGTCTTCTTTGACCTTCAATCTTTCCCAGCATCAGGGTCTTCTCCAGTGAGTGCTCCCTTCTCATTTGGTGGCCAAAGTATTTGAGCTTCAGTTTCATTATTTGGCCTTCCAGGGAACAGTCAGGGTTGATTTCTTTGAGGATTGACTGATTTGTTCTTCTTGCAGTCCAAGGGACTCTCAAGAGTCTTCTCCAGCACCATAGTTCAAAAGAATCTATTTTTCGGCGCTCGGCCTTCCTTATAGTCCAAATCTCACAGCCATACATGACTACTCGGAATACCATTGCTTTGACCATGCAGACTTTTGTTGGCAGGGTGATGTCTCTACTTTTTATCATGCTGTTTAGGTTTGCCATCGCTTTCCTCCCAAGGAGCAGGTGTCTTTTAATTTCATGGCTGCAGTCACAGTCTGCGGTGATCTGGGATCCCAGGAACGTGAAGTCTGTCACTATTTCGACGACTTCCCCTTCAATTTGCCAAGGTAGAGAACATGGTAGAGATGCCAAATACACAAAACTACCTCTTTGCAGAGAAAGAATGTCACAGTAATTTTGGACCTATATATTTCCCTCTGTAGATTTCTTGCAAAAATAAATTATTAAATAAAAATTAAAAAATTAAAATTAAATTAAATAAAAATTAAATTCTTGAAAAATTAAATTATAAGATACTATATTCTGGTAGTGCCAAAGGACATCCTCCTCTGATAGCATAATTAGTGACTAAGTGATTGCATTATGAATCAGGAAACAGCTGTGTGACTCTCCCTCCATTCCTAGCCACAGCGGGTAGACGCCAGTTCCTAGTACTGGATCCACTGATGACCACCATTCAAAAACACTGTCAGTACATTATAGCAAGCATCAATTCCTTATACAATAGAATACAACCCTCCTAAAATTAAATTAATTCCAAATTATAATAATACTACTTATTACTTTACATTTTCCCATTATAGAATAGTGGCATATATAAGAAATGACATATTTTGAGCATATACAATCTTCCAGTGCTGCAGAACCCAAAGCACCACACATTTCACTTCAGGATAGGCAACATCAATACATCTAATTCTCATCCTGTCCAAGTCTGAGGATACTTAAATTCAGACATTGGACAAGACAGATCTTTCTATAAATTCAAAGAAATGTTTCAGATTTGCAGAAAAATCTGACATCTAAAAAAACAAAACAAAAGCATGGGGGTTAACCACAAAAACCCCAAAATGGGGGGGGGGGGCTTAAGAAATCTATGCACTCAGGGGCTGTTGCTAGGCAATTCCAACAGTTTTGCCAGCATTCCAGACTTGGTTTCTGTCAGGAAAAGGCAGGGGGAGGGCAATGCCCTTTCCAGGACCGTTTTGGCCTCTGAGAGAAGACCCATGGGGCCATCTAGCAGCAGCCACCAACTGATTTGCTACCGTCCAATTTGCTTGACTCACTCAGGCCTGGCTGCTTGCTACCCAGCTGCCCTGAGCCCTGTTTGCAGGGAAATGAGTAGGATATAAGTTGAATAAATAAATAAACCATTCAACAGCAGCAACCCTTCAAAAGCCAGTGGGGTGTATCGGTTAGAGTTTCAGCACCCTATTTTTGTAATTATTGTAGGTAATAACAAATGAAATGCATGAGTCTACTAATCTGAGTAGTTTTTTGATAGTCATCAGCAGGGGTCGTTTCATAGAAAAAGAGCTAGGGAAACTCATTAGCATAACTCATTAGCATATTCCACACTCCCTGACATCACCGGAAGTGTGTCATAAGGCCACACCCCCCGCCCCCAACGGTCCTGGCCGCCGCCGCCGGCCTTGCAGCTCCACTGCCGAGCCCCATGAGGGGCCCGGCAGTGGACCTGCAAGGCCGGCGGGAGTGCAAGGAAGCCCCGTGAAGGCCCTCCCTGGCCCCAGGCAGGCAGGGGTGGGGAGAGGCAGGGAGGAAGCAACTTACCCTCCCTCTTCTCCTGCCTCCTCCTGGCTGAATGAGGGTCGGAAGCGGTGGCCGGGAGCGGGGCTTCGTCATGTGCCCATCCCCCCGTACCTTACCTGGGGGAACTACGATCCCCCGCGTTCCCCCCCGAAATGACCTCTGGTCATCAGCAGGAGGAACACTGAGTTCAGTCCTTATACTTTCTTAGCTGCGCTAGCCAGCTGGCTTCCCCTCCACTGTTTCCTCACACCAAAGTGCATTTCCAATGAAGTTAATGCAAACTGAACACAACTTTAAAAGTAGCCACAAAAATAGGTAGAGTGAAAACCCGATGAATATACACAAAAATGAAAAGAAACAAAAATGGCATATAGGCACAGTCTTAGCATGTGATGGCAGCTAGCCTAAAGGACAAATGCTTGGTAGATCAGTTCTAAAGGGTCATATGTAAGACCTTTTCCACCTGATTTTTACATGCTTTGGAGGTGGTTCCTGTGCACTGCTTGCAAGCTTCCCAAGGCATCTGGCTGACCACACAGTGTTGGATTAAATAAAAAATGGATGTCATTCAGCAAGATGATTCTGATGTTCTTATGTCAGATTAAAGAAAATTGATCCTCTTGTTCTCCATACCCAACAATCATATGAATTCTGAAAGATGTGGGTCACTCATTTTTGACTTGAAATCAGGAGGAAAACTCCCATTTATGCTAACTTTTTATTATATGCCAGTATCCAAGAAAAAAGTCACATGCATTATGAAAAAATGTTTTTCTTGAATCCACCTTGAGTCCTAATAAGAAAGGTGGACTATAAATGAAAATAATAAAAAAACGTATTTGAAAGTTGCTTATCCACTCGATTTGTGGTTTGAGGAATATAAAGTGTCACCAAGAGCATAATCTGGATGACACAAGCTAATGTCAGTACTTAGGATTTGGGCAATTATCTCATTTAGCCTGTTCTGCAAAGTGTGTACATACTGAGATTTCTTTTTGCTTACGTAATGACAATTAATAAAAACATTATGCATAATAAAACAACTGTTTTGAGTACCCTTACTTATTGGGAGAATTTTATAATAATCTGCACTGTGTATCTGTCTACAGTTCCTTCACTGTCTTGTGTAACAGCATGGCTTGGAAGAGGCAGTTCAGTGTAGTAGTTAGAATGCCAGGATAGGATGTAGGAGACCTAGGTTTGAGCCCCCACTCTGCCATGGAAGGTTGCTGAGTATCCTTGGGCCAGTTGTGTGTGTCTATGTTAAGTGCTGTCAAGCCGCTTCCTATTTATGGCAACCCTATGAATTAACATCCTTCAAAATGTCCAATCATTAACAGCCTTGTGTGGGACTTGCAAACTGAGAGCTGTGGCTTCCTTGACTGAATCAATCCATCCCATGTTGGGTCTTCTTCTTCTTTTCCTGCTGCCTTCAGCTTTTCCTCGCATTATTGTATTATCAGTGACTTTTGCCTTCTCAGAATGTGACCAGAGTACTTTTAGGCTTGATTGTTTGTCTAGAACCCACTTATTGGTCTTTTCAGTGTTCCACGGGATCTGTAAAACACTCCTCCAACACCACATCACAAATTAATCAACTAGTTACACCTTCTGTTTGGAGAAAACCCAGCTGAACACGCCATCCGACCCACTAAGTGCTGTGAACTTTGTTCAGGACGGGAATTGCAACCCAGCAAGTTATGGACTGTCCTGCCGTTTACTGCATCAGTGGACAAAATGAATAAGACATTAAAGGGGCTTCTTTTGACCTGATCGTGGGATAATCATGAGTTCCCAGCAACATCATTTTAATTATTTTGATTATTAAATATGGAATTAGAAAGCAGGTCATTCGCTAATGCCTAATGATCATCACAGGCTCTTATTATCTTGCACAGCAATTTTAGTTTTAGAGTGGGGATGACAAAATAATAACCATCATGTATCATATTTCTACATAATTACTTACCATTATTAGGGCGTGTTTTTCCCTCCGAAAAAAAGAACCTCGCTGTTGCAATTTCCTCCTTCCCAAAACCTCCTTCCCAAGCACATCCTTTTTGAAACTGAAGCATAGGGCTGACAAAATGTCTCAGACAAAACTGTATCATATCTGCCCATAATATGCTTTCTACTTGTGAACAGAACGGCCAAAATATGAACAACCTTGATAAAAAGTATTAATAAGTGGCTGCCCTTTCCAAGGAAGCAGAACTTACTGTCCTAAGTGAGGGCCTGGAGAGACTGAAGTTGAGAGATGCCATCTCAAATGTCCTTTTACTCAAGTAGAACATGCCCTTTCACGTGCCCCTGAAATTATTGACAACAGTAGTAAAACCCACATTCAGGACAGCTTAGGAATCTAGTTTTTGCTGTGAGTAAACAATGTGCAACTTGCATCTGTGCATATTTAGTAGCGAGTAAATCCTGGTACATTCATTAGGAATTACTTCCAAGTAAATGCCTAGGGCTGCATCTTAGACTTTAAAATTTTAAAATATTAAACACGAGCAAAAAGAACTAAGGGCTCAAACTGAATTTCCTGCGCAAATAATTTTTGATGCAAAAAGGGCAATTAGAAGGGTTTAATTAGACTCTCTTCTCAAGCTCCAAGCCTTCCCTCTTTTAACAACATTTCATTCAGTTTGCTGTCCCCTCAACCTCTTTGGTACCATTATTTTTTTTCTAAAAAAGGATTATTTGCTATCTGCCTTCCTAATCCACAATGCTAAAACGATGCTAAAACTATGTCGCCTATGTGGCACCAATCAGTGGTTCCCATCCTTTTTCAAGTATAAGGACCTCTTTTAACATTTTAAAAAAAATTCACAGAGCCTCACATGATGGCTGTTGTAGTATTATTATATGATGATTGAGAAAAGACATCATGAAGAAAAGGTATTGTGAATTCAGTAAGGCTTTTAAATGAATTTCTATTTTGTTAATTGCAACAACATCTATATAAACTTGCGGGGAAAACAGTATTACACATATTTTTAATTCATTTGTACCCCAATTTCTCCCCAATGGGGACCCAAAGCAGATCACATCATTCTCCTCTCCTCCATTTTATCCTCACAACAAACCTGAGAGGTAGGTTAGAATGAGAGAGCATGACTGGCCCAAGGTCACTGAGCAAACTTCCATAGCACAAGTCAGGATTTGAACTCTGGTCTCCCAGATCCTAGTCCAAGACTTGGAACCACTACACCCTACTGGCTCTCATATATATGTGAAAGTTGTAGCAGGAACTCCTTTGCATATTAGGCCACACCCCCTAATGTAGCCAATCCTCCAAGAGCTTACAGAGCTCTTCTTACAGGGGCTACTGTAAACTCTTGGAGGATTGGCTACATTAGGGGTGTGTCGCTTAATATGCAAATGAGTACCTGCTACAAAAAGAGCCCTGGCTCAGACATATTTATTCAGTCTACAGTTTATTCAGTCTTGTTTAATCAGGTGACTGGTGCTGTTTGCAGCTTTCAAAGGCTAGAAATCTGGTCAAAGGACAGACAGTACAAACCAATGACTTGACACGGTATAAGAAAGTTAAATGTACCTACATGAATATGTCCTGTAAGATGTGTTTCTATTTTTGTAAGTAAGGGTGCGATCACACACACAATTAGCTGTGCCATAGGCATGAATGCCGGGCAGATTTAAAGGGCTCAATCAGACACAAACATCTGGGAAGCACCCTGCACCCGTCGGCAGCCCATTTTGCTCCGCCACAGAACTGGAGTAAAAAGACACCAGGGAAAGTCCAGTAGCAAATGGGCCACAGACAGACTTTCCCCTGTCTGATCACTCCAGCGCTTTCTCATGGCGTCGGGATGGTCTGATCAGGCCATCCTGACTCCATACTGTTGGTTTTTTTTCCCCTTCTCAGTATGCACATCACTGCACACTCCATAGGGAGCACTCAGTGCTGATATGTGATTCATTGATTTCCCCTTTAAGCAAACCAGAAACAAATGGCAAAAAAAACCCAACTCACCCACAGTTGCGTCTGACCAGCTTCAAAGGACTGTGTGATCATGCGACTGCAGGTCAAATTCCTCCAGGGGATATAGCCTCGCTTCCCCCCCCCCCCCCCCCTTCACCTGTGTGACCACCCCCTAAAATTTCTTTCTCTTTTTACCTTTGGAGTCAGATCATCTTTGTAACTTGTTTGAACAGCATTTTCCCCTTAACCGGGAAATGTGGAGGATCAGGGATACTATGCTCCTAAGTCTTTTTTTTTTTTTTTACATTTAACCCAATAAAATGTTCCTTGTGGAAAGAATTCTCAATTGTGCTGGATCCAGGTATGATCAAGAGATGCCTGGCTGCCTGCCCTCCTCATGGCCTTAGCGATGGCAGTTGAATTGGAGGAAGGGGTGACCTTATCTCTAGCGATGGGCATGAACTGGCTGACAAACTAAAGTACATCACAAATTTTATCCAGTTCATGGCTCATAAAGCAATATTCATTAACTGAAGAAATGCCACAAAGTTTCACAAATTGTAGTGCAGTTCATAGTGGTTTGTGGCACTCATGGAAAACAGCTGTTTGATTTAAATGCTCAACTATTTTGTTTAAATGGCTCCCAGACATTTCACCCCCTGTTTGCTGCCATGGCTGGGAGCCATTTAAACTCCTGCTTTCTGCTCCACACAACTTTTCATAGGGAGCAGAAAGCAGGAGTTTATATGCCCCCCTTACTTTCTCCTCCCCTCATTGCCTGCTAATGTCATTTGGCATCTGAAATCACTCCATTATATAGGACAGATGGACTCACATTCTAGTTTTATCTGAAGAAGTGAGCAGTGACTCATGAAAGCTTATACCCTACCACAAATGTTGTTAGCCTTTAAAATGCTACTGGACTCTTTTCTACAATTTATCCTGGAATACACTTTCTTGAGTCAGCGCTCAGGTCAGATGCATGAACTGTCTACAGGTGTCCCACTTCCCCTGGACTTGTAAGGCTACTTTAGAGTGGTCAAGAGGAAGACACTGTGTCCCAGTGAACCTCCTGGCCTCTGATGATTTCCTGATCTGGCCTGGGCCTTCGCACTGGTCAAACAGGGGCTCATTAAAGAACTGCAGCCAATAATGGAAGCCAATATATTCAACCCAAGCCTCTCATGAGGAGGAGTGGTTCTCCTTGTGAGTAGGCAAGCAGCTCTGACTGGGCCAGTGCACACTTCGGGACCTCCAGCTGAGGCTGGTCCGATGCTGCCTGCCTGAATAGGGGCTTAGAGCAGGTGAGCCCAGTTGGGGAGGCTCAGCTGCACTCGGGCAATGAAGCCTAATGGATGGATGAAGCTAGCAGCCGGCCCAACACAGATGGGGGGGCATGGCCACCATGGAAATGAGTTCAGGGAAAGACACAGTTGGGGGAAGGCAGAAACCTGCCCAAGTTGATTGGATTCATGACGACCCCCTTGCAATAACTGCACATATGGCTAGTGCCAGATTTTTTTTGGGGGGGGGGTCCTGGGAGTAGAGTTCCCAAGGGCCTCTCCATACCCATTCATCCATGTGGCTCACTACCTGCCTTTTCTTCGCTCCCCTGCTCTGCTCGCAAGCCCTCCCGCTGCCTATGCTCAGTCATCTGCACTGCCTACAGTCCTTTCCCTGAGGACACTGGAAAGTGTGTGCAATTGGGAGTATGGGTGGCAGAGCACTCACAAGTGAGCAGGCAGGGAGAGGGCACTTTGGAGTTAGCAGACTGGGCCCTGCCAGGAATCCCGAGTGCCCCACCTGAGTGCATGCTGATGCCCGCCCTGACTCTGCAGCCTCCCCAGGGGACCCCAGTCCACCTTTATCCTGACTGTAAAAATATTTTTGGTCCTGTTGTAAGACCCCTGGATTACTACTGAAACAGGGGGCCATGATTTGCAGAAAGGAAATGCTCCCCCCCACACACAAAACACATCCTTTCCTCCACCATTTCTGCTCACTCCAAACAGAAACTGAGCATTTCATCAGTCCAGCAGTGACTGAATGTCCCACAGCAATGCAGGCATATGGGAGTGGGGGGAGAGTTTCTAAGCATCACTTTATTTGCCTGGTGTTTGCATACAGACAAAGGCAATTAAACAAGATGTCCTTTCTCGACGCACTGAGCGCTCGCTCAAGACATGTATTTAGCATGCGTTTAGCAAGCAAAGCATTCTTGACGCCAGGCTTATTTCCTTGAATTTTTAACCTGCAGTCTCTAAGCCTCAATACACAATCAGGCACAGTTTCATGGGGGAAATTGTTTATGCCGGCATGCTAATGAAGGAGATTATTTTGTAGATGTGCAGAGTACATGCGCTGCAAAAAATTAATCTGTCTTTCTCACACTCATTAAGTGCACAAACATGCATAAAAGTCTTGGGATTCTTCTTTCTTTTGTTGCGTGGCAAACATTGCTACTGGTGTTCTGGCAGTGAAGTTTTAAGGAAAAGGAGTGCTACTTCTCTTCCTCTGCTCTCCCACAATCATTAACCTCGTGTCACAAAGCCTGGCTCCCTCTGCAGGATTTGTGCAATCCTGTCCCTTTTGCCTACAAAAGAAGTCTTGTTTATTTGGCAATTGGTACATCATCGTGTAAGCAACTTAAAGAGAGACATTAATTATATCTCACTGGATGCACAGAATCATACAGTGCCAAGCAGAGTTTCTACCTTTTTAAAACCCAGGGCTATTTTTGGGCAGGAACGCACAGGAACGGAGTTCCGGCTGGCTCCTAAGTTGGCCACGCCCAGCAGGAACTCATTAGCATAATAGGCCACACCCAACAGCAGAAACTCATTAGGATTGGCTACATTAGGGGTGTGTGGCCTAACATGCAAAGGAGTTCCTGCTACAAAAAAAGGCCCTGGGTTTTGACAACAAACAAGGTAAACAGAATAACAAGCAAAAGGTGGGTGTGGCTGGATGACCACACTTCTGGTAACATGGGGGTGTGTCCTAATGTGCTAATGAGCTGTGGTGGCAGAGTGTGGCCTAATATGCTAATGAGTTTCTGGTGTTGGGTGTGGTCTATTATGCTAATGAGTTCCTGCCGGGCTTTTTCTACAAAAAGAGCCCTGCCTAAAACCCATAGGCTTCAATATACTTGGATGGGTGTGTAACTGGGCCCTGACCTGGATGGCCCAGGTTGGTCCAGTCTTACCAGACCTTGGAAGCTAAGCAGGGCCAGCACTTGCTATTACTGGGATGGGAGGCCACCAAAGAAGTTCAGAGCAGAGGCAGGCAATAGCAGACCACCCCCAGTTTGTCTCTTGCCTTGAAAACCTGATGGGTCGCTGTTAAGTCAGCTATGACTTGACAGCACTTCCCTTCTCTACCAACTCAGTAGCTCAGTAGATCAAATGATATGGACCCCGCTACATACAAAAAAGTAATGCATTCAGTTTAAAATATCAATTTATTGGCTTGGTTCAGACCTAACACAAAAGCATGGTTTAATTAAATTAACTATGGTTAGTGTGAAGTTAGAGTCCAATGGCACCTTTAAGACCGACAGAGTTTTATTAAAGGTGTGAGCTTTCGTGCAGTGTGTATGCACATGAAAGCTCACACCTTGAATAAAACTCTGTCGGTCTTAAAGGTGCCATTGGACTCTAACTTTGTTCTATTGCTTCAGACCAGCATGGCTTCCCACCTTGATCTATCTTTATGGTTCATGTGATCATCCATCTGCTGTTCACTCCCCTGGTTATGGTCTGTCAAACCAGGGTCTAAAAGAAAATATGGTTCAAACTTGGGTTTATTAAACACTGTTAGTCTTAATGGTGGCTTTTCGTGACATCCAGAATTAGGTATCCTGGCATGCTCTCTGACACCACCTTCACACAGTCCCGATATAAAGATACCTGACCAAAGTGACAGGGGTGAAACCAGGACTTGTTGAGGTGAACCAAGACCTGAGAGGTTGGTTGTCTGAGAGCTGAATCTTGGTTTCACCAATGAACCATGGCTCAGTCAAAGAACCTCTGCTTGGCATGCAAAAGGTCCCAGGTTCAATCCTTGGCATCTCCAGCTAAAGGATCTGGCAGTAGGTGATGTGAGAGACCTCTGCCTGAGACCCTGGAGAGCCACTGCTGATCTGAGTGGACAATACTGACTTTGATGGACAGATGCTTTGATTCAGTATAAGGCATGTTCATGAGTGTTTGTGTGTTCATGTGTTCAACCATGGGTGAACATATCAGGCTTTATTGCTGCCTGAAACAAATGTAACATTTTCTTTCACATGGGGAGATGTAATGGCAGTACAACTAGTTAGGAGTCAAAGAAATTCTTGTAGATGGGGATGCAGGGCTTGTCTTAATTTCTTATCAGGGAAAGGCCTCAACCTCTATGTCCTGTTGTTGGCCCTTCAGAGGAACTTATTGGCCACTGTGTGAGACAGGATGCTGGACTAGATGGACCACTGGTCTGATCCAGTAGGGCTTTTCTTAATTTCTTAATGCTCTCTCAGGAGACACATTGAGAGAAGACCAAACCCAGAGTTCCTTTTATTAGGATAAAATGATCCCATCCCGATCCCACAATGAACAGGATAACTCTACAATGTCATGCATGGTACGTCATCCAGGGCTCTTTTTGGGCAGGAACGCACAGGAACGGAGTTCTGGCTGGCTCCTGAGTTGGCCACGCCCAGCAGGAGCTCATTAGCATAATAGGCCACACCCAATAGCAGAAACTCGTTAGGATTGGCTACATTAGGGGTGTGTGGCCTAACATGCAAAGGAGTTCCTGCTACAAAAAAAGCCCAGGGTTTTGACAACAAACAAGGTAAACAGAATAAGAAGGGAAAGGTGGGTGTGGCTGGATGACCACATGTCTGGTAACATGGGGGTGTGGCCTAATGTGCTAATGAGCGGTGCTGTCAGGGTGTGGCCTAATATGCTAATGAGTTCCTGCTGTTGGGTGTGGCCTATTATACTAATGAGTTCCTGCTGGGCTTTTTCTACAAAAAGAGCCCTGGCATACCACTGATGCAGCAGAAATATCAATACGGGTGACAGTCTTCATGGTTACAGCAGTCTGGCCATACATGCTAGGAAGCCAATGCAGCAATTTAGAGACATATCTGTTGGTAAGTGAACAGTATTAGTTTCAAAGTTACAGAAAGACTGCTGACAGGATCGCTCACATCTATATTTCAGGGATATTGAGTCATGTAGCTAAGCACTACCGTTGTTCTGTTTGTGCCATAATCACAGAACGAATATTTCTCTTGGCACTTGGAGAGAGAAGTCAATGACTATGAAAAGCTGCAGCAGCTGGCTGCAAATGGTTTAAGGATTTCCAAGTGACAGCTTAGCAGCAGCCCTGACTTTAATTAATTGGAAATGGCATGTGCAGGGCGTAAAAACCTCAGCTCAGATGCTTGCAACCAATGAATGGTCAAGTCCTTGGAGAACTATGCTAATACTTTACTTAGCAAGCTAATGGATTTTTACTGCTCAGTTTGTTGCAACTCAAGAATAACCTGAACATCAGCCACTGGTTCTGAACAACATAAATCCATCTGTTTCAAAGCAGTTAAAATCACAAAAACAAAAAAAACCCATCCCCCATTAAAAGTTGGAGCCTTTGCAAGAGAACTGATTTAATAGTAGATTTAGTCTGTTAATTTGGTTTCAGGTGAAGGAATTCACAGTTATATTAAATCAGATGTTGGTGTCTTCAAACCAGTTTCTCAAAAAGCCTAAAAGCAACTTCATTCAAAGTTTGAGTCCCATGGCTCCTTTAAGACCAACAAAGTTTAATTCTGGGTATAAGCTTTTGTGTGCATGCCCAGAATTAAACTTTGTTGGTCTTAAAGGGGCCACTGGGCTCATACTTTGTTCTGTTGCTTCAGACCAACACAAGTACTCACCTGAATCTCTTCATTCAAAGTAGAAGAAGAAGAAGAGAAGAAGAGATTGGATTTATACCCGCCCTTCACTTGGAGTCTCATGGTGGCTTACAAACTCCTTTCCCTTCCCCTCCCCACAACAGACACCCTGTGAGGTGGGTGGGGCTGAGAGAACTCTGACACAAACTGCTCTTTTTCAAAGACAGCTGTGCCAGAGCTTGTGACTGACCCAAGGTCACATTAGCAGGTGCAAGTGGAGGAGTGGGGAATCAAATCTGGTTCTCCCAGATTAGAGTCCGCACACTTAACCACTACACCAAACTGGCTCTCTGTACTCCTTGTAATCACTGTTGTTATTAGCAAGAATGAGTATGCACTAGATACATTAATAACTGACCTTTGATTAAAAAAATTGGCTTGCTGAGCTGCTTTTTTTGTTTATTTTGGTTCCAGAGAAATTATAGAACAAAGTTGTATCACTGTGAAGCACCAATATGCTGTGGGTATGGAACAACCAATGCATGATTTGAGACTCTGGTCTGCACATTCACTTTGACCAGTGGACCAGGTCCACACACTGAAAGAGATCAGCATGTAATGGGGTTGTCAGCTGGTGGGAGCTAGTGAATTTCATGACACCATGATGTCATTTCTGGTCAAATACCTGGAAGTGATGTTACTGGCACTTAGGAAAACTCCTAGAGTATCATCTGGTAAGGTGATGTCACTTCCAGGTTTTATACTGGAAATGACATTGCATGATCACTCGACTCCACACACCCCCTTTCCTCCCACTTCTTGGGTTGGGAGTATTATTTTTTTACCAAAGCAGGAAACCTGGCATATCCAGTTATGTCAAGTTATTGTCTTCTCTGTAGTGAGCAGAACTACTATTCTGCTGCATGAGAGGGAACAAGACTCCTTCCATCAGTCTGCCTGGGCAGTACCACCTGGATAGTTGTATCAATGGTCAGGCACACTGCAAAAGCGTTAATCAAAACCTCTCCTTCAGGCCTGCTGTTACCAATTTTTGTGTGCTATTTTGTGTTTGTTATCTGCCTGTAGTTTTCCCTTTTAAAGACAAAAGCAGAACATAAACAACTGCAAATGCAAGAAATCTGCAGATCTGTTTCAGTGTGCACAGGGCCTTTACTCAAATTATATGGCAAAAGGACCCCAAATTCAATCTCAGCAAACACTTGAGGTTGTGTTCATGATTCATCCCACTGCACTATGGTCCCAATCAGGATTGGACATTTTTAAATTGGCTCATTAGGCTTTCAAATGGCACCAGTGTTTACAGTAGCATTCCTTCCTGCCATCTCAACAAGGTCCATGTTTGTTCGCATACATCCCCATTGGTGCCATGCCCATGTTACTTCTGAAAATCCTGTTCTCTTCCAGCATTATGTGGATCAGTTTTCCTCCTGTATCTGAATTAGCTTATTTACTTCATTTATACTTCACTTTTCTCTCCAGTGGGGACCAAAAGTGGTTTACAACATTCTCTCCTTCTCCATTAGTTGAGAAAATAATGTATGGGTTGCATCCAGCCACCTTTATCTTATTTATTTATTTATTCAATTTCTACCCTGCCCTCCCTGCCGAAGCAGGCTCAGGGCGGCTTACAGAGGATAATTAAAAAATACAAGCAATTTATCTAAAATCACAGTAAAAAACACATAAGACCATATAAAATGCAAGCGCTCAGGTGATTCCTATTGTGAGCCGGACATAAGCATCATCCAACAATCCAACATCTTATCCACTTCCCCTCCTTATTTGCCGCCATCCTACATGGTTATTATTCATGCAGGTCCCATTATTTATTTATTTTATTTATTGACCACCCTCCCCCCACAAGCTACTCAGGGTGGTTAACAACAACATATAAATACACATCAATAAATACAACAAATATAAATTCAAGTTAAAATTTAAAACAATAAAACAACAATGATTTAGACTAGTCAGATGGCGCTGAACATTAAAAATCCTTTCCCCAGTGGAGGGAGAGACAGGGAGGCTAGGCTTCATGGTAAAACCATTGTTGTCCTCAGCCATAGGCCTGGTGGGACATCTCTGTCTTACATTCCCTGCAGAACTGCATTAAACCCCACAGGGCACAGATGTCATTAGGCAAAGAGTTCCACCAGGTCAGTGCCAGGGCAGAGAAATCCCTGCTTCTGGTTGAGGACAGCTGGATATCCTTTGGGTCAGGAATCTCCAGGAGTTCAAAGGGATCCTCTTTTGTTTTTCACCAGCTGAAAAGCTGGTTGGATCCAACCCCATGTATCTACCACCTTCAGGACCCACATAGGTAGAAAAGTATCTTATAAGCACAGTAGATGAACAAATAAATATCTGGCCCTCCCTGTTCAGCCCTGTGTACATTATAATGCACATGTGGCACTCTTACACAAGTGGGTTTCACTTTAGCAAAGGAAGAGATCCAGTCATACTGCTCATGCCTTCCACTGTCTTAGCAGTCAGACTCCTGCTCCCACAGAGGGGCAGATTAGCAGTTAGAGAGAAAAAGGCATAAACACCCTTCATACAATATCACTTCAAAAATCATAAATGTACACTGACTGCCCCCAAAATGGCACAAAATAGATTCCAGCTAGAGACAAGCCTGGGGAAAATATTTTTGAAGGTGAGTCAGAGGCGGCTGACTAATCCTCTCCACACCCCAAGGAGATTGGGTCTCCCAAGAAACTATTACCTTACATTGGACTAATCCTGACAGCTCCAGCCTCACTTCCCCCTTATGCATTAATCCAATTTTGAAATTTAATTCACCAAGCCTGGTAGTATTCACATCCAGTAATTGATGGGTCATAAAAACCTCTTACGCCTATAGTTTAGTGCTGGAACATCATCAAATCATTGTTTTAGGGACAAATACATAAGACTACCCCAGGGAACATTTTTCCTGTAACTGCCAACACTCTGCACCATAGCAGTGTACATGTGTGTGTGTTCCTGGTACCAACAGTGTGCTCCCTCACTTTGTGGATTTCTTCTGTTCTCCCCATAAAACACTGGTAATTTTGCTGCTACAGACCTCTGCTACAGACTTCTACAAGATCTGGTAATTATAGCCCTTTCCCCCTTAACTATTCCTGCTCCTCCCTGATTTCCTCTTAGCTAGCCTTGCATGTATTTAAGCGTGTTTGTGTGTATGTTGACCTTTTATTGCTCTTTTTAAAAAAGTCTTTATGGTTGAATATCAGCCTGGTTTATTTGAGAGTTCTCTTAAAGAGGGAAAATCCTGATATACATTGGTGGAGATCCCAGTTAGCTGCCTCTCACTCTGTCTCCTTAAGCTAATTCCAACAATTAAATAGGAGACTGCTTCTTTGGGCACCAACTGATGTGATAGTAAAATCCCTGTTGGTTTGGATGTCCTGCATGTACAAGAAATCATGCTATCAGGGGGACACTGGTGCTTTTTCAAAAATATTTCTTAAGTATCTTAAACTGCCTCAAGACACATTTGCAGGCATGGTTGTTTTGTTTTTTCTTAAGTGCTGGTATTGGCTAAGAAGTGCACCCAAGGGAAAAAAAAATCAGTAAAGGGTGTACAAAGGGCAGCTTAATCTCTCTGATTACTCAAAAAGTTGCTGAGCTTTTAGATTACCCAGATGTATGTGTTTAATATTAATAAACAAACTGAGCTGTATTCACGGTGTTCATGAAATAGGAATTGGAACTGATTGAGAAAAGGGCAAAAACTGGTAAAATCTGAAGAAGATCTTAAGAATTAATCACCATTGTTATTGTGATTGAAAAATACTTTGCCGTGTTCTGCATTTCCTTTTATAGGAACAACAACAGAATGCATGCAAACCTTTGCAGTAGTTCTACATACGACTGAAAGAAAGAAAAGATGACCTAGAGAAGACCTTTCTCTGCCTTGCAGCTTTCATAGAAGTATTACCCTATTTGGCACAATCTAGGGAATCCTGAGCACAGCAACTGGCTGAATGCCCAGTGCTAGACTAGCAGGACTTCTTCCCTTGCCTAAAGCTTTGTCTCTGTGATTCCATCCATCTATGCTGGTAGTGGGCAGACTTCAGACTGGCACAATCAACTTTTTTTTCTTTTAAATTTACATACTTGCCTTGGGGACCTTGTATTGGGTGGAAAGCCAGCATAGACATGTTTTTTTTTTAAAAAAAGAAAAAGAATACCAACAATTAAACAGTGTTTCAAACATAAATACTTTAGCATGCATAAATGTTTACATTACAAAAAAAGAGTATGATGATTATTGTTGATAATAATACCATTGTGCTTAGGGTTGCTTGAACTCTAAACAGTTCAGCTCACTTCCTGTTTGCCAACCGTGAGGGGGGAACCAATTTTTTGATGTTCGGTTTGGCTGTTAGTTGAACTGTTTCTGGCAGTTCAGCAGATTGCTCTACTGCACAGTTGGATTCTCCTGCATCCATGGCCACCATTTTCCTACCCATCTCCCCCATCACTCTGCAAGAAAAGGGACTAGAAACTTATGTTGAAAATAAAATGAAAGCTGGTAATTTAAGGAGTCTAACAATAGATAGAACATTAGCGTGCAGGTTTATAATTGCAATTACTGAAGTGCTCATTAAGCACTCTGGTAGCACAATTTGTTGTGGAATAAACAGACATGGACTAGGACTCAGGCAGACATTATAGCATTATCCTCAACTGGAAGATGGATGTAGGTATATGTAAGTACATGAAAAAAACATTAAACTATAATGTTTAATTCAAGTGTTAACAGTAACTCTGTATATACAGAGCCCAAATGTATACAAAACATGAACAGATTCATTGTAATAGTTGGCACTGTTTGCTATGGAACTGCAGTGTTTCCAAATTGTTCTGTAATTTCACAGTATTGGAAACAAGAAACCAAATATTTAGCAGTTTGCTAGGTAATAGCCTGCATGCCGGTTTTCCACATATCTTGCAATGATGATTAATGAAGACAGAATACTCAGAGGGTTGGATTCCAAAGAAGATTTTGGTATGTGCAAGGCACCTTCCACAAGCCAAAGTGTCCTCACTGCCTGCTTGTCGTAAATGATAGTGACTGTATCCCCACTTTCTTTCTAGCATGTTCAAGACATCATAGAAGGTATTTCTTCTTATATAATTTCAGAAGCATATTAAATAAAATCATGCTGCAAACCATCTGTTCTACATGCCATTGTTCCACATTCACATTGTTATTTAATTTTTTTTTTAAATGAAAGTTCTATATTCTATTCTTGCACAACTGGAACTGTTCTAAGTAGATTTTCATTTCCACTCATGCATTGATGGATATAAGCAGTGTCTCAGGATTAAAAACCCAGCTTTCCCCTTCTTTTCTGCTATTAAATGGGGAACTACTAAAATGCACTCTTCTTGTGAGCAAAATAAACCCCAGTTCTGCACCTATTAAATAAATACAATAGAAGGGTATAGGAGCCTTGCTAACTGGATAGACCTATAAATGACAGCAATGGATGAGCATGGTGGTGCTAAATGTTAGTACTTAAACTGAGTAATATCCTTTTATTTAGGAACAAAAGCCCAGCCCTATAGGTATGCTTTTCAGTCAGATATAACTGTGTGCATGAAAGTAGATTCCCTATAAGACCTATCAAGGACTTTCAGGTCTTACTTTCCACCAATGGTCCTCAGGCAGATATACTTTGTGGCAGGTGTTCTGCCATGCACTGTTATTGAGAAACGTGGGGCTTTTCTTAAGAGGCAACCATCTACTGGTTTTATATTCTCTATTCTGTTCTTCCTCACAACACTATAAAGTAGGTTGGGCTAAGGGTCAGTGACCAGCTCAAGGTCACCGAGTATGTTTCGTGTCTAACTAGGGACTTCAGTCTGTATCTCCCTTGTCCCAGTCCAATGACCACACCAACTTGCAACCCACTTTTCTCCAGGACTACTCATGTTCCTTCCCGCAAATATGATTGACATCTTTTTTCCACTCCATTTAAATTTATAAATAAAAATATTCAATTTGATTAATGTGGCTGCAGAATGTTACTCAGATATTATTCATGTTCCTGTTGTTTGCTTTGATTTGCACAGAATGAGGTGGGTAAACTTTTCATTGCATCTTTTTTTTAAAAAAAAAAATCCACACCAAAAATGTTCAGGTGATAATATGTGAATAAGTTCTAATATTATTAAGCTCTTTTCTAAGGATTGTTTCATTGTAATTGAAAAAAAAAGAACGGCTGCATGTTTCTAGAAAGTGATCTATTTTCCATCTACCTCAAGCCGTGAATAATGGCCTTCTATTACAGTAAACACATTCTGACAGAATAATTTACAAAAATGTTAGAACAAATCATTTAAAGCAGTTTCTTATTGTCATCAGTAATGAATTAACAACAAGAAACCAATGGTTAATTATTTCTTACATGCCTGCTGTGCTATACAGATGAAGGTAGTAGAGCTTTTTTTCATTGGCTTTCTTGATGCTACCTAACAGATGGAAAAGTGGAATGTATTTTATTTTTACAAGCAATACGAACAGGGCTGTGCTAATTATTCTCTGGTTTGCATTTGGGGGTTAAAAATAGCGGTTTGGTGAGAGAAGGTAGAAATATTTCTGGGGGGGGGGGGTTGGAAACAGTGATGAGTAAACTCACTCTGCCTCACTGAATAATTAGGCTTGGCAATATGAATTATTTGACCCCTTAAAAAATGGACTGTAGTTTATTCCAGCCCTATTCCACCAGTACTAACCATGTTCTCAGAGACATCATCAGGAGTGTGATGGTATCTGTATCCTTACAGATGTCAGGTGCCATAAATAAACTACACTTCCCAGTAAGCCAGGGAGTCTTTACAGGGAGACCTCTAGAGGGAAAAGCCCCCCTCATAGACTAATAAATAGGAATCTGGGATGGAGGGCAGCAAATTGTAGAAGGGTTTCTTTGGCTTTGATCATCGTCAAGATGGGAAAGAACTCTTAGGTACAAAATGTTCACCTCAGAAACCTAGTGATTTGTTGGCCTCTAATAAAAATACTTTGTGGGAGTAATCATTCTTGAGCCCTGTTCATAGTTCTTATTTTCCTTAGTTGCTGTTGATTCACTGTCATTTCTCTCCTCTTGTTACTAATTCCTGGACTTTTCACATGAATTATGCTAATCAGTCAGGGATCATGTAGTGATATATGAGCCCTCCCAAACTTTTAAAAGTGATCAGCGAGGCCCTGCTTAGGAGAACATCATTGGAGGATACAAGAATGGCATCTGCTAGGAGTGGAGCTTTTTCACTGGGTGGTCCAGTGCTGTGGAATACTCCCCTCCTGGCTTGCTTCACCATCTCTTGCCTCCTTTGAGAGGCAAGTGAATATATATCTCTGCCAGACCTTCGAAGTGTGGCCCCCATTAATTAAGTTGTCAATACGTGCTGGGTTTGAATTATTCATGTATTGGACTGAATTATAATGGTATTGATGGCTATTGTTTTCAAACATTTGTTATTAGGTAGTATAAAGTACATTATAAATCAGTATAGAAATTTGCTTTAAGTAGCATGGGGATTAAGTATAAAGAAATAAACACGGTGACATCACAGTCCTATTTAACAACTCATACCTGGCTAGGGGATAACTGAGGACTAATGGAGCCCAGTGAGAGTAAGGACAGTGTTTTCTGCATTAGTCACATGGGTGATCCCAGCCAATAAGCAATCATGTGGCAATGTGACAACTACATGTAATAACCAATCACCTTCACCCAGTAATATCATCATTGAGGCAAATGAAACTAATTGAGAGAGACAGAGCCAGCAAGAGAAGGGTGTGTAAGGAACAGACATTTTCCTGAGGTGCCACAATTATTATCAGTGCTGAAAATCACAAAAAAAACAAACCCAGAAGCTGGCTTGGACACTTCAAAAATATCCATGAACAATTGGAGAACAGAATGCACTGCAAAATCAGATGGCCTTTCTGTCCTTTACTCCAGTCCACATCCTTTCGATCCCACACTCAAAAATCTTTCCTAACTATGGCTGCAATCATGGCTGTCTCCATTAGGGATGGGCACAAACCAGCTCACAAACAAAAGTTGGTGACGAATTTTGGGTGGTTCATGATTCACAATGTGAAGTTCACGGCACGTCAACCGCCACAAACGTTTCACCAACTTTCAAGCTGTTCATGGAGGTTCATGCCAGTTTGTGAATGAATACATTTCCAGACAGACTGTCTCCATTCAATCTAAATGATTACCAAACTTCAAAGCAACATCACTTAGAGATCATGTAGAGGAGCATCTGGGGGAGCTCTCCTGCAACTTTGATGCCTCTAGCTTGCACAAGATCCATTCTATATACTCCCGAACTTCCTGAACCTGCAACGGTCAAAATGACCACCTGTTATTGACAGGCAGTCATTTCTCCAGAAAGCACTTTCCGGGGGGCACCTTTTGGGGTGGGGCTGTATCTGGAACCCCATGAATCCAATACTCACAAAATTTGGAGAGCAGGTAGAGGAGAATCATCTGGAGATCCCGTTCCAACCATATACATGTGCTGATGAAGCTCTCAGAGAGAAGCTGTTACCACCACATAAATCAGGCCATTCTTTTACAGCTAGAGGTCAGAGCTAGCAGCCTGGAGGACAGATGGTTAATTTTCCTTCTTCACCTTGAAGGAACAGGCAGCAACTGGTATGAAAAAAGTTCATTCCACTGAATAATGGTTCAGCTTAAATTCATGCTGTTTCATAAGGTTCAGTTGATTAGGTCCCGTATATTTCCCAGATAATGTTATAAAATCTTTCTAGGGATGCAACAGATAAATTATACTTTATTTCACAATAACTGAATTTACTAGGCAGGTAAGATTTTAACATTGTTTCCTATTTAATAGCATGGTAAATTAGATCCTGGGTCCCTGCACCCTAGAGTTCAATTAAAGCAGATGTTTGAAAAACAGATAGTAAAGTAATTTTTATTCGAGTAACATTCCAGAACATTTTCCAAATAAACCAGGAAAGCAATCTGGCCCAAAAAAGTACACACTGCATACTAAATCTTTTTCTCATTGTTTAATCTCATTCCCCCCTCCCCAACAAAATTACTTGCAAATGGGATACTTTGTACTGTATAAAGAAGGATGATTGTAACTAAAGTTGCTATGGAATGTGCACTAAAGTCAAATTCCAGGCAAATGTGGGGGATTCTTCTGAGGCAATACATTTGCAAAACTTTAAGACAAACCCAAAAGTCCTTGATGAGATGTGAAATGTTTCTCAGATGAGTGGGGAATAGCTTGTTCTTTTATTATAATTATTTTAAAATACTGATCTTATTAAAAGCAATGTCAATCAAACAACAGAAGTCACTTGCATCTACCTTATTCTATGCATGAAAAAAAACCCTAAATGGCAGTAAGCTGCCAAAATAAACACCAAAATAAACACCCAAATGAGAAGGGAGTACTCACTGGCGAAGACCCTGATGCTGGGAAAGATTGAAGGTAACAGAAGAAGAGGATGGCAAAGGATGAGATGCAATGAACATGAAATTGAACAAACTCCAGAGGATGGCAGAAGACAGGAGGGCCTGGCATGATGTAGTCCATGGGGTCACGAAGAGTCGGACTCAACAACAACAAAATATATCAGCAATAAGAAAGAAGGGTTGACTGTAGAAGAAGACAAAGAAACAAGGGGGAAATGGTACTTGGAGAGAGGAGGTGAAATGTAGCGGAATCTAGTCAATGCATGGAGTTATTGCTCCAGAAGATAAAGTCTTGTCAAATACACATGAAGGTATCAGGATGTCCTTAGTACAAAGATCCAGCACACCACTAGCCATGCTAAAAAGGCAATTTATTCTACTTGTCCTATCCTAGTAATTCCCTGTAGCCCCCAAGCCAAAGCTGTGGATTAGAGAAGTGTGCGGGGGGGGGGGTGACATAGGGTAGCCCCCCCAAAAAACTTTTTTGAGCCTGTGAGCACCTTTGGCATTCTGACATGGTATGCTGGGCACAGCCACAAAATGGCTGCCGCAGTTTACTTTCAGTCACAGAGCCTTTGTCCTTTGGAGGCAGCTGCTACCAAATCAATATTTTTTTTAAAGAAAAGCTGCACTGCCAATTAATTCTCTAGTGGCCAATCAGAAGACTTGCTGAGCAGAAGTCCCGCCTGGCCCCACCCACTTTCTAAAAAAACACTTGCTGGGCACCAGGAAAGGTGTCAGTGGGCACCATGGTGGCCACAGAAGGGAATATTTCCAACTTGCGCTGTAATTCTTGCATGTTTTTGGACCACTGATGGTGCTTGCTCCGCTCACACAAGAGCAGAAGGAGTGATTCCAGCTGATTCCCTCTTCTTGAGGCAGCCCCCTTATATTTTGTTCTGGAAACTCTCCACCCTGTAGGGGCAGAGAGGGGTGCTGGGCAAACGGGGGAGATGTTGTCAAAGGCTTTCATGGCCTGAGTTCATTAGTTGTTGTAGATTTTCCGGGCTGTATGGCCGTGGTCTTGGCATTGTAGGACCTGACGTTATGCCACCAGCTATGACTGGCATCCTCAGAGGTATAACATGGAAAGATGGAGTAGAAGAGAGAAGAAGAGAAGAGATTGGATTTATACCCCGTCCTTCACTTGGAGTCTCAGAGCGGCTTACAAACTCCTTTCCCTTTCCCTCCCCACAACAGACACCCTGTGAGGTGGGTGGGGCTGAGAGAACTCTGACACAAACTGCTCTTTTTCAAGGACAGCTGTGCCAGAGCTTGTGACTGACCCAAGGTCACATCAGCAGGTGCAAGTGGAGGAGTGGGGAATCAAACCCGGTTCTTCCAGATTAGAGTCTGCACACTTAACCACTACACCAAACTGGCTCTCAGAGTACTCTCTGTGCCAAGACCACAGCCACACAGTCCGGAAAATCTACAACAACTAAAGGGGGGAAAGTTCTAAAATCACGTCTTGAAACTTGTTTCAGCCATGAAAGCAAGTATTTTTGGGGGGTTGCTCAAATAAGATACATTGTTAGCTACCAAATTTTGTCTAAACTGAAAATGAGAAACATATTTTAAGAAGTCTCTTCAGGCAGCACTTTTGAGCTGTAGTAAGAGTGTTTTTCCACATGTCATTCTCACAATAGTCCTGTGAGGCAGGTTGTGCTGAGAGAGAGGGGGGGGGGCTTGCAGGCCAGTCAGTGAATCTCATGCCTCAGTGGGGATTTGAAGTCCACAGTCTTCATTTGACACTCTGACTACGGCCTCCCCTGGCTCTTACCATCTCACATACAGAATAAGATGCCTCTTCTAATATGGTGGCTAAGAAGTTAAAACGCTGAAGCTGCAGACTGGAAGGTCTGTAGCTCAGTAGTTCGAGACCCTAGTGCCGTGTGACGGAGTGAGCTCCCGTCTGTGGCCCCAGCTCCTGTCAATTTAGCAGTTCAAAAGCAAGAAATTGCAAGTAGATGAATAGGTACCGCTTCAGTGAGAAGGCAACAGTGTTCTGTGCACCTCGGTGTTTAGTCATGCTGGCCACATGACCACAGAGAAGTCTTTGGACAGTGCTGGCTCTTCAGCTTGGAAACGGATATGAGCACTGCCCCCTAGAGTTGGATTTGACTAGCTTTCAAGCAAGGGAAACCTTGACTTTTACCTATAGAATATTATGTTTGTTTATTTTTTCTTTATTTTTATCCCACCCTTCTCCCCAAGGGGGACCCAACACAGCTTACATTGTTCTCCTCTCCTCCATTCTATCCTCACAACAACCCTGTGGGGTAGGTTAGGCTGAGAAGGGCCTAAGGTCACCAAGAATTCCATGGCCAAGTGGGGATTCAAACCTGGGTTTCCCAGATCCTAGTCTGACACTTTAAGCACTATACCACGTTGGTTCTCTTTGTGTGTCCATCATCATCAAGTGTATAAGGTCAATCTTTTTGTTCAATTAGTAATATTGTTTTATTAATAAGAAAAGTTGTAACGATTGATCAACTGATCAGAATATTCATATAAATATGTAGATATTCTTCCCCTACTTTTCTCCCCAACGACCTTATGAGGTAGGTTAGGCTGAGAGAGAGGGTCACTGGCCCAAGATCACCCAGCAAGCTTCCGTGCATGCATTCAAACCTGGATGCTAGTTTAACATTTGAAGTACTGCAGTATGCTAGCTAATCAAATCACAAGACAAAGCAAGGAATAAATGTTTCAATCTATCAATCAATCAAGGTTTATGAGTCCTTTGATCACATGAGTTTCCTGCCTTAGACTTTTCCATTTAAAAAATATTAATGTAAGCAACTGAAATCACAGTATTTTATCTGGATGTTTTTTTTTTTTTGCAAGAATCAACAGTTTCCATGTTTTAAAAACAGAGAAGCCTTTGCTTCTGCCAACTGTGAACCAACGTATGTTACCACAATCCCTGACGATTTTCAATCTGCCACCTTTCTTCGGAATTAAAAAGCATCTCAATTACACGTGAAATGCTACACTGCATTAGCGCCAAGGTATGATCAATAAATGGCCAATTCACTCTGCATTCGGAAAGACCTTGCTGAATGGGAGGTCAGGTCTGATGAGAATACAATAGTAGAAGTGTCACTCAGCAATTGCTACTCTGATCTAACAATAATTAGGGTATTACTTTTGCTGAGACACACTGCTTAAACAACTCGACTGTGCAAAGTGAAGAAGACTAATTTCATTGGTAAGTTCTAGGGAGTTTCCAACAGGCTATTCTCTCTTCTTCTTTTTTAAATAAGGTGACTTTAAAAGATAGGTTTTTTTCTTGGTAGGGAGGGATGCTGTATCCCTTTGGTCAGATTTCCTAAAAGAAGAATGGCAACTTGACCATAAAGCCAAGATTGTCTTGGGCAGGGGTCATTTCGTAGAAAAAGAGCTAGGGAAACTCATTAGCATAACTCATTAGCATATGCCACACCCCCTGACATCACTGGAAGTTTGTCATAAGGCCACACCCCCTGACATCACCGGAAGTGTGTCATAAGGCCACACACCCCGCCCCCAACGGTCCCGGCCGCCGCCGGCCTTGCAGCTCCACTGCCGAGCCCCATGAGGGGCCTGGCGGTGGACCTGTAAGGCCGGCGGGAGTGCAAGGAAGCCCCGCGAAGGCCCTCCCTGGCCCCAGGCAGGCAGGGGTGGGGAGAGGCAGGGAGGAAGCAACTTACCCTCCCCGCCCCCGTACCTCACCTGGGGGAACTGTGATCCCCCGCGATCCCCCCCGAAATGACCTCTGGTCTTGGGCATTGTGGCGACTTATACAAATCATTAAAATTTACATACCGAGATCTTCTCCAGATCTTTTGAATTGGTTCCTGAATCCAATAGTCATTAATGTACTAACAAGAATTGTGCTTAAAACCCTGATCTCTGACAACTGCTCTAAAGGACTGTGATAGGCAGTGTGTTCCCTCATTTAATTTGATTGTTTCCAAGTATATTTCTGTTATGACACGAGCTGTCATGAGCTATTGAAATGCGGTAAAAAGCTTTGTATAAATATTTTAATAAAATTGATGAACACTTTCCTGGGAGTAATTTCCATGGTGTAAACCTGAGCAGGATTCTAAGATTTGCTTAGGATTGCACTATGAGCTGTCCACTGACGAACCTCTGCATATCTGCTTCAGAAACCTGATGGATTCTAGAAAAAATTTATGGTGTGCTCTCTAGCCACATGACATGCTGCTTTAGTTCATTTAGGCCTCACTGTATCCCATATACATGGAGAATTCAGTGTGCCCTAGGGAACCCTTTCACCACTCTGGCTGCAATTTGGTTGGGGGAATTTGGTAGCTATCTTTCTGGGAATTTTATTCATCATTATTGATTGTGGAACCTGGGAAATCACGGTGCTCCCTGGAACACAGTTCAAAACCTGTTGTGCCAAAATTTGGGAAATCTGTCCTGGCAACACTCTGAATTGGTCACTTGGACTATATCGGTGGTGCCCATGGTGCATTTCTAATAACACGAAACAGATTAGGAAAAGTATATTCTCCTGAAAACCTGTCTTACATTTTGATGGGTTGGAGAATTCCCATTTAAAATAATGAGCAGACACAGCTTTTTTTTGTTTAATTTTTTAGGTGCAGCTGGCTCCTTTCCTAAAGAAAAGTATCCTTGATTTACTAGATCTTTTTTCTTCCACAAAGCATATTTTCCCCTCACCAGTGTCAAAACCAGCAAGATATTTCCTTCTATTGCAGCATTCCAGCTGTGCCACAGAATCTTCCTCAAGAGATTTCTGTGGAGTAATTTGATAAAATATGAAGTCTAGCAGCTGTGCCCTCCCCCTCCTTGACAATTATGAAAAGCGACTGACAATACAGAAAGAAAAATTGTCATAATTCACCCTCATCAGTCCATTTTTAATGATCACCCCTGTCTAGGAGAGCTCTTGACTTAAAAGACTTTAACCAGGTGGGTATATATCCAGTTAGTGTAAAGGTAATATTTAGTGGAGGGAAGGAAGAATTATATATCGATAACACTGTCTAGCCATCCCATCCTTTGTCGTCCCCTTCTTCTTTTACTTTCAATCTTTCCCAGCATCAGGGTCTTCTCCAGTGAGTGCTCCCTTCTCAATTGGTTGTCAGAATATCTGAGCTTCAGCTTCAGTCAGGGTTGATTTCTTTTAGGATTGACTGATTTGATCCCCTTGTAGTTCAAGGGACTCTCAAGAGTCTTCTCCAGCACCATAATATGAAAGCATCTATTTTTTGGCACTCGGCCTTCCTTATGGTCCTTATGGAACTTACGTACATAATATTTAGTACATAATTGATTTAGTACATATTTAGTATATATTTATTTAGTACATAATACATAATATTTATGTACATAATATTTAGTGATTAATGGAATGGATCCCATCAGGTGAAAAGCTATACAATAGAATAGAATCCACCAAAAGAATCTCATTTGATCACCAAAAGACTATATTGGTTGTCATGGCACATGTATGAACAAAAGCCATTAGGAATGGAAGCCATAGTAAGGAGAGAGACTGAGTGACTATAGCAAAAAAGCTGCCTGGATCCAACCCAGTCTCTATCTATGTCTCCCCCCTTCTAAGACCTATTGCAGTGGACAATGGGCTTTTTACAGCACAAATTTTGGCAAAGTCTGACAATTTTGACAGAGACCACAAAAGGATCTTAAAACTGGTACTTTGATAAAACTTTCTTTTTATATGCACTTTTTTTTTACAATGGCTTTGGTTGTCCCTTTTTCTTCTATTGGATTGGTAGGGTTGTGTACCCATGTTGGATGGTATTTGTGCAAATGATGTACATAATGAATATGTATGTGTGTGTGTGTGATACTGATTTATTGATGCTCAATTAAAATATGTACATTTTACAGGGGAGGGGGAAGCAGTTTAAAGAGAAAATGGCACAAAATGAACAATCATGCACATTTTCAACAAAGGAAGAAGTGGGATTGAAATAGATTTTTCAGATTGTTGCCAACACCCCAAGGGCGGTAAGGTTCTTTGACTTGTGTGGCTAGCCAATAAACCACACAGTCAAAACAATCATCCAGGCAGTAAAGGGTAACAAAAGAATTTATTCAAATAAAGGAGCACCTCGCAGGTTAAATTCAGCGTGGGTGTTCAACGAGCAAATACAGAAAGCAGACTTATATACTCTTCTTGCTCCTCCTCACTTTACATCATTACTGACATCACTTGGACATGCTCAGTTCAGATTTCTTTGTCTGGCCAGTCATCAATCAAATATTTGACACACAGGATGTTACTTGGCTGCATCTCAACTCCTACAATGCAGGTGCAGTGCTAATTATTTTTGATTTACTATTCTGTTTACTTCTTTTGTCATTACTCCCAGACTCCTTTCACCTTTGAATGAACTTTCAGAATGAGTTCATTTTCAGTGTCAAATCAATCAGTTCTGTTAACACAATTGGTCTTCTTTCACATTAGTACATGCATATAAAAGTATCTTAAAGCATTTTATAAACTTATTTTCACTAACAGGTATACAAAATATGAAAACATATCATTACAATGACATTCTAAAGAATTAAACTCTACATGAATTATTTGAGTGTTTTAAAGTAAACTATGGCATGATGCTCTTGCGGGTGTGCTGAATCTATACATCTATTTTCATTTTGGCCTATCAGAATATTTTAAATAATTTTTATTAAGTTTCTTTTTGTCTAAATGAAAGCTTTTAATTTGTAAAGTGCACCACTTTATTTCAGTCAACAGAGGGTCCTCTTTTACAATACAAATTCTGTATTTGTTAATTGGCTTTTAGCAAGTGTGCATGATTGGTCTCTGTGACATCATCTACTTGTCAGTAGCTTGATACTCCTTAAAAACTTATGATTGATTACTTTTTTTCCCCTAAACCTTTCTTGTTAGTTCTGACCTGCCCATGATTTATGTTTTCCATGTTGGCAGGGTCTTTTACACACCTGGTATAATGATCTCTTCAAGCAAACAGTCTTTCTCTTAAGCTTACTTTCTATAGCAAAGCTTACAATTAATAAAGTATAGTTGCTTTTACAAATATCTTGTACATATTAACCCTTAAACATAACATACAATTCTAAAACACAAAAGGGATTTCTCTCTTTTACAGTATATAGCTGTCCTTTGTTTTATTCCAATCAAACAGTTCTCTTTGAAGTGAAAGATAGAACAATCAATCTTAAAGTTGGCAATAGTCATCCCAATTAAAACTGCTCACATTACACCTATTCAAATCATTAAGCAAAGCTTTCTGTTATTCCAGTTAAAAATGCAGAGTCTTTTCTTCTTTAAAATAATAAACCAACAGGCAAACACACACAGAGAGAGAGAGACTTTGCTCAAAGCATCTAATAATTCAATATGTTAGAATATCCAGACTTAGAAAGTAAACATGATCTGGGCTTCTCTCATTCAAAGTTGCTATACATTGCACTTTATTTAACCTTATTAAATTTTGGCATCTCTTAGCTTGGCTGGTGAATCCTTGCCAGGTCAGTTTGACCAATTCCTTTGAATCAAAAGGATTCCATAATAAATCTTGGACTCGACAGTTCCTAATGAAAAGTTTGCAGCGTTAAGAGAAACACCTGCGCCTAACTCTTAATTAAAAAGGTTAAATCACAACACCTACTTCATTAAAACTAAAACCTCCTTTTTTCTTTGAAACAAGGGCTGGAAAAACATGTCAATTAGAAATGATTTAAACCACTTGGTGTTCTACAATACAGACAGTGCTTAGTGGTTTAAACAGGTTGTCAGCTCTTCCAGGAAAGTCCCAGAGAATTTCTCCCAAAGGTTTCTGTTAATCAACAATAGTCAATAGAAAAATAATTTGAACCCTGGGCACACCCTACAAGATTGACATGAAATTATGTCTATTGATAATTTTCTCCATTATGGTGTGAGTGATTTCAGATGCCGAATGACAAAAGGATGCATTGTCTTGAGCTGCAGTATCCTCCTGGACTGAATTGAGACCTAGATTTCCTGTCTCATAACCAATGCTTATTTTTCCACGCCTACTACCCATCTGCATATCATACCTAATCCAGTCACACCTGCTATTGTCATTCACCTGCTATTGTCATTTGGCATCTGAAATCAATCCACTCTCCAAGATAGAAGGACAGATAGACTCACATTCTGGCTGTATTCAAAGAAGTGAACAGTGATTTTTTTTAAAAAACATACCCTGGCAAATATATATATATATTGGCCCCGGTCACACAGGAGGTCTTGCCCCGCAAGAGGGATGGATCGGGGGTGCAGCAAATGGGTGCGATCACACCACAACATCTGGGAAGCGGCACACACACATCCCCGATCCGTTCCTTCAGCCCGAAAACATGTATTAAAAAAAAACCTACCTGAAACACCGCAGCAAGCGCGGCCGTGGGATCGCCAGCGTGCCCATCTTCAGCAACATTCAAGGCTCCCGGCCAAACTGCGCATGCGTACACATGCACAGCCGGCTGCCTTGCTCTCCCTTCCATGGCTCCCCCCCGGCATCGGATCGTGCTGGGGAGCAACTGCGCCGTGGCTCAGGGGATCTGTCTGATCCCGCCGCCATGCGTCTCTTTTGGTGCGGCTCTAAAAAGCCACACTTTGGTCGCGCCAATTTCTCCCGTGTGACCGGGGCCATTGTTAGTCTTTAAGATGCTACTGAATTTTTGCTCTTCTAGTGCTACAGACAAACATGGCTATCCATCTTGGTCAAATGACGCACTGTCAAATTGTGGCTTACTTCTGAACTAAGGTCATGAAGGCAACAAGAAGCTGATAGGTCGGTTTACAATACCTTGCATTGTTGTTTTTGTTCAGTCGCACAGTCGAGTCCGACTCTTCGCGACCCCATGGACCATCTCCCGCCAGGCCCTCCTGTCTTCCGCCGTCCTCTGAAGTTGGCTCAATTTCATGTTCGTTGCATCGATGACACTGTCTAACCATCTCATCCTTTGCCGTCCCCGTCTTCTTTGACCTTCAATCTTTCCCAGCATCAGGGTCTTCTCCAGTGAGTGAAGACTTCTTGCTCATGCAGAGCTTTCTTCTTGTTCCTCTCACAGCAGTTAGGCTAGACAGTTAAGGCTCTCTCTCTTCTATGTTCTATAATGCTTTGTTCTTCTTTAAATAAACCTACTTATTTTTCTCTAAACAGTCAGTGCTCCACTTCCTTTGCATATTTAAACTCTGCCAATATCCTGCCCTAGTGGAAGATCTGGCAATTCTGGGCAGAAGACAATGACAGAAAGGGACAGTCAAGTATCCCTGGGAAGAGGGTTCCATAGTTTTGGTGACATGGTTGAGAAGGCCCTCTCTTGGATTGCCACCTATGTAATCTTAGAAGGTGGAGACACCCAAAGAAAGGCCTCAGAAGATGACCCTAACAGTCAAGTAGGTTTGGATGGCATAGGCAGGCCTCCAGGTATGCTGGCCCCAAGCAATATAGGACTTCAAAGGTCAACACCGGCATCTTGGATTGGGCTCAAAATCAAAGTGGGAGCTAATGTAAATGGGCCAAGTCTCTTTGCTATGAACCGCTCCAGTCAGCATCCTGGCTGCAGCTTTTTGTACCAATTTCCAAGCACTTTTCAAGGGCAGCCCCATCAAGTAGAGTTGCCAAGTCGCAGCAGGGGATCGTAGCTCTTCACAGAATCCTTGCCACAGGGACAACGAGACACGTTGCACCCGCCGTTGCCAGGATCTGACGCTATGTGTCGCTGTGGCAACGGGGCTCCAAACAGCCCCGTTGCCAGAGCGATGCATAGTGTCATGTCCTGGGGATAGCGGTGCAACACGTCATGCCGTCCCCACGGCAAGGATTCTGTGAAGACATGCAGATCCCCCGCCGCGATTTGGCGAGATTTGGCAGGCCTATTATCAAGCCATGTGCCTGTTGGATCTGGCAGTGGTAAGAAATGAATGAGGTTCCACAGGCCTTAATCATAACTAGGATTATTGTCTCACAACACAGCTAATGCCAACACTGAACTCCACCCTCTTCAGCCACTCCCCAGAACTGCAAGAGTTGAAGAGGTCCAAACAACTCCAAATAAAAGGCACAGCCCCCTCAGACATACACAATTCAATACCACAGTGACCAGGAATGGCCACAACTGGCTAACCAGTTGAAGCTGGTAAAAGAGACTCCTAGCTGCAGCTGCTACTTGTTACCCAGCTGTAGGACCAGGTCCAGGAGTACCCGAAGGGTGCAGTATATTTGTTGTATGTATGTATGTATGTATGTATGTATGTATGTATGTATGTATGTATGTAATGAAACAGTCTGCTCCTGCCCTAATATCTGTGTGATTTACTTTGGTCCTACTGGGTGGAGCTCTTGTTTCAGTTTCCAGTTTTGTATGTTAGCTGAAGTTGTTGGTTGGTGGAGTTGTCTCCTTGCAAATAAATGGCTGATGTTTTGAGTCAGTTCTTCTCTGATGCATGGACCTAAGAACACTTGCCCAAATGAGTACTCTGACCTATGAACCCACAGTCAAAGGGCGACATTACACAGGGTATGGAACAGTTCCTTCAAAGAGAGTGCCCCAGATGACACCTTAAATCCACTGAGATCTTTTTTTAATGCATTTCTACCTCCCTTTTCTCCTTAAACAAGGATCAAGGCATTTTACGAAGATTCAGAATCAGGACAACACAATATAAATTTCAGTGGGGTGGGGGGACTTAAAGCCAGCACAAATGTGAGAATTTTTTTTAAAAAAGACAAAATATGCATGAAAGACCCCAACCTCCACCTTTGAAGTTTCTTGCTTTCGAGAACAACAAAAATAAAGATAAATGCCAAGCTATTGTAAAGGTATAGCTGTGGGACTGTCTGTAAGAGCTAGAGTCCAATGGCACTTTTAAGGCCAACAATTTTTTACTCAGGATGTGAGCTTTCATGTGCATGCACACTTCGTCAAACGAAGTGTGCATACACAAGAAAGCTCACATCTTGAACAAAACGTTGGTCTTAAAGGTGCCATTGGACTCTAACTTTGTTATATTGCTTCAGACCAAAACAGCTGCCCACCTTGATCTGTGCGTAAGAGTGTTGGGTCTCAATCCGTTCAAGACCTCTGAGTCAAAAGAACAGTGAGATAAGAGGATTGTACAATATAATTTGAAAGATTGCTTTCCCAACATTCAGAATGATATTCTTTCAACTAACTATATCAAAAAGGAATTCTGATGATTATGATGACAACGATAGCCAGTACAATACTAATTTAATTAGTATATTGGAATAGTGATTATAGTGTAATACAATGAATATTAGAATGTATTTTTCTGACACAACACTGCACCGTACCTCTAAGAAAAGGATTCTGCTAGTTAACTCCGTGTTTAAGAAGAGACAAATGGAGTGTAACAACAGTCTCAGTTTATTACTCTTAACAATTAATAGCAAATTGTTATAAGCAAGAACTCTACAAGCATATTGTGATAGTAAAACTAATTGTACTAACATTTTTACTAACAGTGAAAAGATCTCCTCCTCTTGGGGTTTTAGTTTAGTGTGGTTTGCTTTCCTTTATCCTTAGTTGTACTCCCTTCCCTAATATTTCTTTGTAGTTTTGGTAGTATTTGCAAAATAAAAAATATCCCTCCGGGGATTTAAAAAAATAATAATTAAGAATGTAATGTATTTTGGCATGGTAGATTTCTAGTCTGGGGATTTGTAGATTCCTAGTCTAGATTCCTAGTCTGGGGACAAGGAAAATAACTACAGAGCCAATCACCCCACTTCAAAGAAAAAGATGCTGTAAGGTCACTTCCATGCTTGAAAGGAGAGGGATGGGACCTAATGACAGACTCTCACCCGTTCCTCAATTAAGAATACATCAATCTCCAATTCTGACATATTTATTTCCTCGCTATGTTTTCCGCCACAAGCTGACCCCAAGCAGATGATAGCCATATAAATGAAGGTCGTTATTCTTTTAACCTGTTAAAAAAATCTCTATTATTCTGTATACTAATATACTCCCCACTCTCTATACGTATGACTGTTATTTCTATTTCTATTTCATTTTGTCTGAAGAAGTGTGGGCGCACACAAAAGCTCTTACCTTGAATAAACCTTTGTGGTTCTTAAAGGTGCCAGTGGACTCACAATTTGTTAATTTACTTAGACGTGGATACCAATAAATTCCAAAGCTCTTTACTTGCAAGTCTATATGGCCTTCTAAAATATCCCCAAATCAACTCAATGAAATCATGGTATGCCTCTTCATCAGATTTGTATTCATCCTTGACCAAGCCTCATTCCAGAGCTGGATCACAGAACAATAGCCTGAAGGGGGAGCCATGTATTTTGCTGTGCGATGTGATTTCAATTTTGTAATCTGGTATACCTAGTAATTACTTTTCCTTAGTTTCTTTATAGCACTTCCTTTGTTATTTTGAAGGGTTCGCTACAGCTTCCATTGTGAACTTCTGTTTCCAGGGATGTATAATTTAACTGTGGGGGGAAAAATTGTGTTCCTTCCAGGCTGATACATAAAATCTTATTTTAGAAGAGTATTATTTCATTCGGAGCCACTTTAAAGTATCTGTTTGTGTTGCTCATCTTCTTTTTTGGAAGGGAAATATAAAGCTTTTTTTTTTTTTTTGGGGTAACCAACACTTCAGGGGGAAAAATAATTCTAAAAATTATTCATACAGGCCCTGATATCATCAAAGGAGTTTAAGGGAAAACTTAGAATGTGTAGCACTGCCTCAGCAAAGTCTGGGAGATTTTGAGAGCAGGTAGAATTTGGAAAGGATATGACATCACTTTCAGGTGACACTTCCTCAATCTCTATGATAAAGACCATAAAGAAGTGGAAATCCATAGAGCATCACTATGGAGGCCATTTTCCAGTAATATTTCCCCCTGCTCCTCAGTTTTTTAGGTGCGGGGCATTGGATCTGAGGACAGGTGGGCAAATGGCAAGACTATACTTACCTATGCCCAACTTGATTTGACGTATAGCCTATTCAAGACTTCCTTGAGGTCACTGTGGCAAACTGGGATGCTTCCATGAAACAACTGCTCAAGTTGCAGCAAAACAACATATTACTTTTATTGCAAGGAAAAGTCACAACAAGTCACTTTTTATCACCCCTGTCAGGGGAAATAGCTTTCCTGAAAGCTTGCCTACATTTAAAGTTGCCAACTTCAGCTCAGGGAGTTCCTGGAGATTTGGAGTTGGTTCTGGGGAAGGTTGAGTTCGGAGCTGGAAGGGAACAGAACAGCAATGATATTATGCCCCGTCATGGCAATGATATGATGCCAATAATGAGCTGCCATTTCCTCAAGGGGACTTCATCTCTGTAGCCTGGAAATCAGCTGTAATTCTAGGAGAACTCCAGGCTACACCTAGAGGTTGAAGCCAAAAGTGAGAGATCACGGGAGGAGATGGAAGTCCAAACAAAACATCCATGACAAAAATAATGAAGAGTCGATAAAGATATATATGCAAAATTGTTTACTGTAATAATTATGATTCTGTTGGAAACTCTCTTCTTTTATTGCTCATGTGCAACGGATTTTGCACAATAAAAATACCCGTTTCACAAGGACTGCTTTATCTGAGTGTGTAGCAATTACAATTCTTATCAGTTTCCACTTATCAGCTCTTGAAATAAACATCCCATGTTGACTCTCTGATATCAGATATCACATTGTAAAGACCTTGGGTTTCAGTTGGGAAAATGGTACAGAGGGAAGAGCTGATTCATACTAAACCTGGTGACTCGAATAGTCTTTGGTCATTGGAAGTCTTAGCCTCTACCACACAAAAAAGAATCTGAGACACCGAGTGAAGGGTGGGGTATAAATCTAGTCTCTCTTCTTCTTCATCAGCAGCCACATATTGGTGTTAACCCAGCCCAGATCTCTGGATGACCATATCCAGTGATTTCATGTAGATGTTAAAGGGCATAGAAGGTGAGAAAGAGGACCCACAGGGGCCAAGGGGCCATGCAGCAGTTTCCCTACAGTTCTGAAACCTATCCTCCAGGCATAATAGGAACCACTGCAAATCTGTGCCTCCCAATCTCAGCCCAGGAAGGAGGTCCAGAAGGATATCACAATTGATGGTATTGAAAGCCACTGAGAGGTCCAGGACACCCAACAGTTTCACTTCCTTCCCCCATCACTAGTCACGGGTCCATTCCACTTTATCCAGCTCCTGCATGAAATTCAACTGTCTCTTTTCCTATTCTTAGGACTTTGGTATCGCTTACTAATCATTCCATTTTGATAAAAATTGAAAATCAGAGACAGGAGGGGCAGGAAAGGAATTTCTGTAAGATTTTAGGATTTTGCTCTGCAGATGCACAGAGGCACCCACAGATGCTAGAAAAGACACAGAGAGGCAGACAGACACTGTTGGCATTACCTGAAGCACCTTGAAGGTGCAGGATCTCTTGTTATGGGATCTAATGTGGGGTAGCAAACCTGCTCCCCCTTAGGGGTGGCTCTGTGACTCCACCTATTCTCTCCCTATATATTTCTAAATACTACAAAAAGGCCATAGATTTTTAGGGCCCTTCCCATCAAAGGGAACTAACTCAAGCAAAATGCAACTCCCTGGAATTTCTCACTGCTTGGGGTAAGTGGGACATGTGTAGCAGTAATATTCATCACATAGGGTCTGCTCTGCATACAGAAAAAGTGCATCACAAGCAAATGACAGGGTAAAATTAGCTGGGGGATATCATATAGACTGTTCCTTAATATGATTGCTTGGATCTCACAGTTAAACACAGTACCGACATCAACGAGATAATCCTGTCCAAACGTAGTCGTGGACTGTATGGGCAACACCCTCCAGCTCCTTCCTATTCCACTGTCTCCATAAATGACTCCATAAATGGTTTGATGGACTGCAAGTGATGAAAGGTGACAACTGTAACCATTTTAAAATACTTTCGGTTTCTTTTGAATGTACTCAAATGGTGTGAGACTTCCTGCAATTCCCGCTGTATAGTTATAGATGCCCTCCTCAAATGTACCCACCGCCACCTGGATTGTCAAAATATTAGGAATGTGCTTTCATTCCAATCTCCACTTGTTAGAGTCAATTTCCATGGACTTTTTGTCCCTAGATGAATGACTTTCACACTGGGGATCCATTAAAGAAATGACTCCACAGTCCTTGAGCATAAGGCCGTAGAGAGAATGTGCTCCAGGATGAATAATTACATACATGAAAAATGAAAACTAATAAGGATATACTGCTGTGCTTGCTAATACAGAACAAAAACAAAAGTGTTGTTGTGTGTGCTTGAGTGATTACTTATTTTGTTGCTTTCCCAAGGAGATATTTAAACCTTTTGTTACAAGATTTCTTTTATTTTTCTGAGCAGAGTGGACTTCTCATGTTTCACATAAGGGAAACCATAGTTTGAGTTTTTGATCCATGATCTTCTGACTTTTCAGCCCATTTGCAGTTGTAGGAACAAGGGCCAAGGCAAACAAAGGAAGCAGACAGCATGGCTGGAGAGAAAAACCGGCCACAGTTTTATTGTGCACAATCATAGGAGCATTGGTGCAGCATAGAGCACATATCCACCAGTGAGTGACCTGACTGTTAGCCAATGGTACCAACTGTTGACCTAGCTCGCCTGCTGGGGGATAGATGTGGGATGGCAAGTACTTGCCAGCAGAGTGTAGATATGCAGTAAAGCAGAGCACAAGCTGTTTAAAGGATAAAATAGGTTTATTAAGAAAAGAACAAGCTTTGTAAGAAAGGGGAGAGAGAAAGAGAAGTCTGTCTAGCTAGCAGGCAGTCAGAAACAAACAGATCTTAGCAGGAGCAGGAAAAAACCCAGTTGAGCCAATCAGGAGACAGGAAGGAGACTATTTGAAAATAGTATGAAGTCCCTAATCTCACTATGCTAACTAGTTGTTCCCTCTGCTGCCCACTGCAGGATGCTCTTGTCATCTTCTTTATCTATGCACAATAGACCTTGCATATTCTAACAGTACTGAGATCCCACATGGGTGCAAGCCACTGCATGGTTCCCTTGACATCTGAGGGTGAGAGCTTGCTGACAGCTACCAAGTTGGGCATACTGATGAACAGCCCCCTCCAAGTCCCTTTCGCGGGTTCCAGACTAGGAGATGCAGGTACATAGGATCAGCATCTCCCCCCAAATGGATCTGGCCCAATGCCCAAATTGCCTACTGAAACTGTGACAAAAACATCCAAACAAAAAGACCCAAATAACACAGTACCATGAAATGCAACCCCCCCCCCAAAAAAAACCAACAACCAGAAAGGTTGGACAGGGAAGCTGGAGCTGAGTGAGCCAGGTCTCGGTGGCAGAGCTGGCTATATAGGAAAGGGCTGGAGTGGAGTGAAAACTCCACCTTCCAGGTCCTCCTGGAAGGCTGGGCTGGGCTGCAGTGGGTCTAATGCATAAGGTACTCGTTGTGTTCTCAAGTCCCTAACTTTGGCCCTGCTTCTTTTGAGTCATTGCTGAGAGCCTTCTCAAGACTGAATCCACTAGATGGAATTTAGACATCACATGGAAACAAATTGCATGACTTGCCCAGAATTTTGTATCCCAGTCCCCCCCACCTTTGGCAGTGCTGGGTACTCTTGATTTTTACCTGCTGTTGATTAATCTAACCTTTTCCTCATTTTTAATGGTTATATGTTAATATTCAGGATTTATCTCCTTAGAACCAAAAACACAGTCAGAAGGTACACTGAGAAAACAATTTCAAACTATTTATAAAAATGGAGCAATCAGAGGGAAAGCTAGCTATTTTGTTATTGCTTTCAAATTATCCCTTGAGAAATCTTAATTAGTACCATAATTGTAAAAGATGTTCTTTGTGCACAGTATTATGCTTTCATGTGGCAGATGGATTCCCCCCCCCCCCCCCCCCCCCCATCTTTCCAATGTAGGTAATATAGAAGGAAATACAATGCACTAAAAAGTTATTTCAATGAAGTGTGACTAGATCACACATGGACAAAAATAAAATAGTTTGCATTATCATGATATATATTTTCTGTCTTTAATGCCATCTTATGTAAAAACCAGTGGCACTTTATTATATTTTTATTTTATTTTGTTTAAATGAGGGGCTATGAAAGTTAGAAAATGTGATTAAACATCATGTGGGGTTAGGATGTCAAAAGTGATGTCATTTATACCGATAGGAGGTTTCACCAAGTGTGGCTGCAGTCCCATGACATCATATCATGACACCAGATTTAAATATCAATTCACTTGGAGGGGAATGGCTTTCTGCTAAGCAAAGCCACAGTGGTATCATATGTGCTGTCACTTTGCATTATCTAAACACTGCATTTTTAATGAGAATTTTCAGCATGAAACATTTGCGGAGTACCTGACTTAAATTCAAAACAGAGTCCTACAAGTGTCTTTTACTGAAACTTGTCTGCATTTCCCCCCAGCCTCTTGTTACTTTAGACTAAGAAATAGATCCTGAGTTCTCCCCTTGTGCGACAGCAGAGCATAGGAACATGTGTCAAGTCCAGCACTGACAGATCAAGTGTCACCTTAGCCCCCAGATGAAGATCCCTCCTAGTTCACCTTACACCACCTAACTCAAACCTCATCATCAATAATAAAAGGATCCATCTGTCTAGCTATCCATCTGTAGCAACTATAGCTCCTCCAAAAACCAAGGTACCTCAAAATTGGCTGATGGCTTCAGGATAACTGTGAGAGTTGCAGTGGCAAGCCTGATAGGAATCAGAACACCCTGGCTCAGGTAAGCCCCAGAAACCGCCACCATCATGCATTTTTGTACCGGAAGCTATGCTTGTTTCTGGCAGGCAGAACTCATCAGAAAATAAAACTAGGAGCCTCGAAATTAACCTGCAGCTTCAAGATTATCGTGCGAATTGCAGTGCCAAACATGACAGGAATTGGAACATCCTGGCACAGATCAGCTCCAAAATATCCCTCCACTATTTGCAACAAAAGCAAAGGGTTACTCATGAGAAACCAGGAATGTGCCGACAGCACGGATGGGGTGTGGCAGATCATATCCCCTCTGTGAAAAAGCATGGGGTTTTTAATAAATTCCTTGTCCTACCAGAGTTTGTAGCAGAATGTTGAACTAGGATAAAGGAGATCCAGGAGATCCAAAGGAGCCATTTTTTCCCAGGGAAACTGATGTCTGTACTGTGCTATGGGGATCAGTTGTGATTCTGAGAGATCTCCAGACACCACCTGGAGGATGGTAACCCTAGGCAGAGCTGCTCATTCGGTATTCAAACTCCTATTAAATATTGTGAGTGGAGGAAGCGGGCACACCTCTAATGAGAAACAGGGAAACAAATCATATGACTCGGCCGAGGAAAAAATGCTGTTCCGGATCACGTCTCATCTGCATCTGAATGAAACCCTCCTCGGCTGTGAATGTGTGCAATTTAAGATGTATATATGCTGTCCGCCCTTACCCCACAAAGCATTGCTAGTCCCTCGTGAAAAATGAGTAACTGTAAATCGCTCAGAGCCAGCAAGTTCTGCAGGATTGAGCGATCAATACATTGAAAGATGATGATGATGATGATGATGATGATGATGATGATGATGATGATGATGATGATGATGATGATGATGATGATGATGATGATGATGATGATTATTATTTAACATGAGGCCTTCAGGGTCACCTGAGCCTCAAGATATTTTTTTTTTACTTCCCTGACCCGGATGGCCCAAGCTAGTGTGATCTCATTAGTTCTGGGAAGCCAAGCAGGGTTGACCCTGGTTAGCACTTGGATGTGAGGCCATCAAGGAAGTCCAGGGTCACAATGCAAACACAGGGAATAGCAAGGAACTTCTGAATGTCTCTTGCCTTGAAAACCCTATGGGGTTGTCATAAGTCGGCTGCGACTTTACAAAACTTTCCACCACCACCAGCTTCCTTTTCTCAGTAGCCCGGAATACTGATTACAAAGCACACCTCATTCCTCGGGCAGTCATGGAAACCAGCTTCACCTACTGCCAAGGACATCAGTGACAGCATCCTTCTTAAAGGTGCCACCAAACTCAAACGTTGTTCTTTTCGCCAAGGTAGATATATATCTTTGTGTGTAAAAAACCTGACGTTTTCCCTGACTGCTGATTTTTTTTAAAATGGGTCTGGTGACAAGCAATGTGCTGCATCTGAGACAGTGTTGTACAGGAAAGACTCAAATTTATATCTCAAATCACCACAATTGCTTAGCCTAACCCATCCTACCTTGAAGATAGTTCCAGGTGGTCAGTCGTGTTGGTCTGAAGCAGTTGAACAAATTGAGAGTCCAGTGGTACCTTCAAGACCAACAAATGTTTATTCAGTTTGGACATCATTGGGGTGCGAGACGTTCCTGGATGAAGATGGGATGACAGTGCTGCTGGGATGTATGTTGTTGGTCTGGTATTAATAACTTCAGAACCCCATCTTGCAATTAATGATCTATGTAACCTTTAGAACACCGACACTTTAGTGTATTTTATTGTATTGCATTGTATTGTTTTATTCTGTTTTACTGTTTTAACTTTGGCATTCATGCCTCGTTGTTAGCCGCCCTGAGCCTGTGGGGAGTGCGGGATATAAATCCATAAATAAATAAATAAATAAATAAATAAATAAATAAATAAATAAATAAAAATAAAAGTGTGTATGCACACAAAAGCTCATACCTTGAATAAACCTTTGTTGGTCTTAAAGGTGCCACTGGATTCTAAATTTGTTCTATCCCACCTTGATTTGTTAGAGAAAGGCTCCGGTCACATGGGCAGGAAACTGCGGGGGGGAAGCGTGGCTGTTTTCCCCGGGGCAAACTAACGCGCGGTTCAGTGATCAGATCTCCTGTGGAGGTCCTGTGGAGGTACCGTGGAGGTTCCGTGGGTAGGGAGAGGTGCCGATCACAGGACACACCTGCACGCAACGAAGAAGCGCGCGGTGCGGCAAACTGGTTTTCTTTTTTTGTGTACACGACAAATGCGAATGCTCCGTTGGGTGCGTGTGCACATCCACGGAGACTTGGGGGGAAAAAACCCTTTTTCGCAAAGGGACATGGGCGGGCGCCGGATGCCACCGGAAACGCAATCAGACGCCCGCCCTTGCCCCGCGGTTTCCGGAAACTAGTACCTCCGAGGTACTTGTTATGTGTGACCTCAGCCAAAGGGTGGCAAAGAAACCAAATTCTATAATTAAGGCAGGCAGACATCAACTTAAAGCTTAAAGTTGATTAAGCTGTTCTGGGCTGCTTGACACTGGAAATCCACGATTAAATTCTCCTGTGTTTTAACCTCAAAGAGCAGCTATGTGTGTTTTGAGGGAGGCTTTGAATGATACAGATCAAAGATGTAGCTAGGGTTTCCAGGTCCTCCCTGAACACTAGCGGGGAAAGGTGGGGAGTAGAGTTGCTACATCCAGATTGGGAAACTCCTAGAGATTTGGGGATTGAGCCTAGAGAGGCCAGGGACCTAAGTGGGTTACAATGCCATAGAGTCCATCTTCCAACGTATCCATTTTCTCCAGGGGATCTGATTTCTATAGTCTGGAGATGAGCCATAATTCTGGGGGATTCCTAGGTCCCACCTGGAGACTGGCATCCCTAGCTGTAGTATTGGCAGGGCTGCCAGCTCTGGGTGAGGAAATACCTGGAAATTTTGGAGATGAAGGCTGGGGAGGGCAGTGTTTGGGGAGAGGAGGGACCTCAGCAGGATACAATACCACAGAGTCCACCCTCAAAAGCAGAAAATAAGTATAAAGACAACAGTTGTGAGAGTCTGACCCACAAATCAAGCAGTCGCCAAGACTTGCAAAGAAAAAGCTTCCTATGTATTACAATCTAAAGCACTACAACATCATTAATAAATCATAAGAAAATCCTTGTGCATAGGTACATAATCAATGTCGTCTCCAGATTATATAACAACATTCCAAAATTGGATTTTCTTCGTGAGATATTAGAGTAGTACAAAAGCTCTCTGTTTCATAAAATGCATAGCAGCATATTTGAGCCTGAACATTTACTGAGATCGGCGTCCTATCTGAATGTAGAATTCCTTATGATTTGTTGTCAAGCACTTTATGAAACAGATTATAATCGCCTTCCCTTCCTCTGCCCACAACAGGCACTCTCTGTGGCAGGTGGGGCTGAAAGAGTTCTGAGAGAACTGCGACTGACCCAAGGTCACCCAGCAGGTTTCATGTGGAGGAGTGGGAGATCAAACCTGGTTCTCCAGAATAGAAGTTGCCACTCTTAACCACTATACCACACTGACTTTCTCTAAGCATTGGGGAAGGGTGGTACTTGATTCTACCATACAAGACTGCCACTTCTGGCTGCTTAAGCCACAGTAGAGGTAAACAGATATCCATATGGTACTTATTTTCTCTCTTTAGTGTGGTAAAAAGCACACCAGAGACAGTTTCAGTTGGGGAAATTGGTACAGTGGGAAAAGCTGATTCATACTAAACCTGGTGACTAGAATAGTCTTTGGTCACTGGAAGTCTCAGCCTGTACCTCACAAAAAAGAATGATTGATAATATAGGAGATTAACAAAATGGTGAAATAACTGCAACGAAATACTCCAAAAGGACATTAGGAATCCTGCTGACATCCCTTGTTATGCTATACTGAAACACAATGATTATTGAACTAGTCAGAAGTTTTCAAATGCAGTTCATGTATCCCATATTTAATGTCTTGGGTAGGCCAGGCTAGCCTGAACTCATCAGACCTTGGAAGCAAAGTGGGGTCGGCCTTGGCCAGTATTTGGATGGGAGACCACCAAGGAATACCAGGGGTGTGATGTGGAGGCAGGGAATGACAAACCACCTCTGAATGTCTCTTGCCTTGAAAACCCCACCAGGGTTGGCATGAGTGAAATGTGACTCAACAGCAAAATAATAATTATAACTATGTTGTTGTTGTTCAGTTGCACAGTCGAGTCCGACTCTTTGCAACTACATGGACTACATCATGACAGGCCCTCCTGTCCTCCATCGTCCTCCAGAGTTTGCTCAACTTCATGTTCATTGCATCAATAATACTCTCTAACCATCTCATCCTTTGCCGTCCCCTTATTCTGTTACCTTCATTTTTTCCCAGCATCAGGGTCTTCTCCAGTGAGTGCTCCCTTCTCATTTGCCAAAGCATTTGAGCTTCAGCATCAGTATCTGGCCTTCCAGGGAACAGTCAGGGTTGATTTCTTTTAGGACTGATTCGATCTTCTTGCAGTTCAAGGGAGTCTTCTCTAGCACCATAATTTTTTTGTTTGTTTTTGAACATTTGTATTGCTTTTAATCTCTACACACTTCAGGGTATAGGGAAAAGGAATAAACTATACTACAATACAGAGTAAGCAGGGATAAAAAAAAATCTAAAATTCGGTTATCTAATGTTTCCTCATAAGAACATAAGACACACCAATGTTGGATCAGGCCAAAGGCCCATCCAGTCCAACACTCTGTCACACAGTGGCCAAAAATACCAGGTGCCATCAGGAGGTCCAGCAGTGGGGCCAGGACATTAGAAGCCCTTCCACTGTTGACCCCCCCAAGCACCAAGAAGACAGAGCAACATTTGCCCCAGAGCCCCTATCTATAAAGGTAAAGGTACCCTTGCTCGAAAGCCAGTCGAATCCGGCTCTAGGGTTGTGGTGCTCATCTCCGTTTCAAAGCTGAAGAGCCAGCACCGTCTGAAGATATTTCCGTGGTCATGTGGCCGGCATGACTAAACACCAAGGTGCATGGAACTCTGTTACCTTCCCACTGAAGTGGTACCTATTTATCTACTTGCAATTTCTTGCTTTCGAACTGCTAGGTTGGCAGGTTCCTCATTATTTAGCTTTTACATAATTGGAGATTAAAAGTTAGTATTTCTATCTTAAGCAATACAAACAAAGCTAACTGTAGTGTGTGCATCTTAGTAAATAAACAACAAAAAAAGAAAAAACAGATTTTCAGAATTGTGTTATATAGCTGATTTTTTCCTTCCACGTTTATTCTTACCAAAGGGCAGCTTAACCTTACATGATTTAGGAGCTGCATCTCCTAATTCTGATTCAGATTCAAAATCTTCCTCAAAGGAGCTACTTGGAGAGCTATTACTGCTTCTGGAACCATGTTCTTCTGTAACGATGTTGTCTTCTGCTTTTCCTTTTCCTTTTGGTGGGCTTTGATGCTGTTCCAAAAATGCTTTTGCTTTGAGAACCGAGTCTTTTTTTTTTTTTTTTCATTTTGAAGTTGAAGATAAGTACTTCCGGGATTATCCATCTGTAGGGAATGGAATGTTTCTGTAGAAATAAAGTCACTTTTTCTCCTTGGATTTTTAAGGTTATTCCATTAGTCGCCTTCAGTATCATATCTCTTGTTGATCTTTTAGAGAATTTCACAAATACTTCACCAGGCAGTTTTTTTTTTTTTAATAAATTCTGGATAGGTTCGGTATACCATATCCAAGTCACTTTGTAGAAGTTCCGCTTTACAGCCTGCCATGGAAGCTAGAGCTTCACTTAAAATCTCTTTCAGGTTCTCATCTTTTTTTTCTGGAACACCTTGAAATCTCAGGACATATGCTGACTGTTCCAGCTGAAGTTGTCACAGCTGTGGTTTCTTAGAGGTCCTCTCTTTTTCCACTGCCTCCATTCTCTGGTTCGGCACATTTATCTTCTCATCAACCTTTTTCAGATTTTTAGTTGTCTTCTCTGTTCTTGCATTAGTTTCTTTCAGTTCTTTTTGTAGAGCTTCAAAATTATTGTTCAGGTTAGTCATCTGATCCAGTAGAGGGTGCAATGCTGCAGTAATCATCTTGGAGATATCTGTGGTTACTTTTGGTTTGGAAGCCGGAGACGATGAGCTAACAGTTCCTGAAGAAGGTTTCACTCTGGGTGCCATTTTTTCACCCCAATGAGACATTAAAGGAAAAAGTTTTTTACTGCTTTTGAAAGTTTTTTAAAGTGCACAACTTCTACTAGTCTGCACACCAGTCTGTAGACATAATCCTCTTGTCCTCAAAGCCACCGTTTTGCCCCTCGCTTTATTTCTTTTTTGGCTGCTCTTTCTGGGGTAGGGTAGCCCCCCCCTTTGCTGTATTTGGGGTTACGCTGCAGTTTTGTGGGTTGCAACTAGGCGCTTATGTGAATTGCCAGGTAGTCACTCACGCTTTGCTCCTTGGCTTGAGCCCAAAAAGCGGGGAAATTCTCTTAATGCCAGATCTCCTGCTCACTCATTCCAGTATGCTTCTTTAATCTCATGGCTGGTCTTGCACCAGCGGGACCTATCGGGGCAAAGGAAAGCCTTGATCCCTCGGCCGTCGCCTTGGGAGAGACTTCCCTCGCACCCCAGGCTACGAGCTTCCTCTGAGGGCTCAGGGGGGCTGGAATGTTCCGGGGCCCCTCCCGTCTGGTGTGATTGCAGACCGCTCTCATCGGAGCTGCGATGGAGCGCACCCTCCAGCAAGATGCTGGAAGTCTCCAGCACCATATTTCAAAAGAATCTATTCTTCGACGCTCGGCCTTCCTTATAGTCCAACTCTCACAGCCATACATTACTACTGGGAATACCATCACTTTGACCATATGGACTTTTGTTGGCAGGGTGATGTCTCGGTTTTTTATTATGCTACCTAGGTTCGCCATCGCTTTCCTCCCAAGGAGCAGGCGTCTTTTAATTTCATGGCTGCAGTCACCATCTGCAGTGATCTTGGATATATATAAGGTGGAAGAAATGCCTCTTTCCCCAGTTGCAATACATATTAAGCCCCCCCCCCCATTGATATCTGCTATTTAAAGCTAAATGACACATTGGGTGGATCTTATGGGTTCCCTAAAAAAAATTAATCTAGTGAAAAATTTAATCAACTGGACAGTGGAGAGGAGCTTTTTGTTTTTTAATGGTTCAAATGCAAGGGCCAAGCATACTACCTCGATCAGTTCTTAAGCCCAAATGCAATCTTATTCCTAAAGCTCGTGGCTTCATTCACAAGTACAGAGCAAAACGGAGCAACTCCTGTACTTACAACCCCAGTACCCATGTGGGCAACTACTGGATGCTATGCCTTGCAGCCAGTTTTTTTTAATCCCCCCCCCCCAGGCAAGGTTTAAAGAAGTAATCTTTCAAAGCACATCTTTATTTCTACGTGTTATTTTTTCTCCCCAACATTTTTTTAGTCAAAATATCCCTGGAGACACCCTATAATAGAATGTCCTTTTCTTGAGCAGCTTGCAGTGATCAGAAGGATAAATAATGGCCAGATGGGAGAAAAGGCTTTTTGGAAGTCATCTGACGCGTTCCCTCCCGAAGTGTATGTGGATCATATTCAATGGTACGTGGATCATATTCAATAAGATCATTGTGTCCTTTTTGTGTTATCTGATAATCCCATGAAACCAGGACATTAAGAAAAAGAGAGAGAGAGAGAGAGAGAGAGAGAGAGAGAGAGAGAGAGAGGTGCCAGAACTCTCAAGAAGGAAATAGGTTTGTCAAAGAGGTTATGGAACTCTGTTCCAGCGCGTTCTCTCAGGGAAAAAAAGAAGCCCTGCATGAAACAGAGAACCAGGGGTTTTCACTGCAGTCAGAATTTTAATGTATTTGCATTTGTATAAAGATTGGCACTGACTCTGATTGGCTGGAAAAGGAGAAAGAGGAGACTCGGGCTCTTATTTCTATGAATGATTTCAAATCCCTCTTCAAAATATCTGCTTCAGTAGTACAGGGCAAAGACATTTCAGCGAGGCAAGGGCATGATGCTAACAGGGGAGGACGGTGGGAAGAGACTGGTAGCTTGCTAGCAGCATCTGAGTTGCACTTGGGTGGACTTCCTGACTTTCTCTTCTTGCTGATACTTAAATCTGGGCATGGGGCAGTCATAGGCAGCTGTCCTGGGCCCTGTGGTTGGGGCCACTACTCTTCAATCAGCTGCCGCTGGTGTTCTCCCATGCTGCCTGAGACTCAGGAAGGAGGGGGAGGCAATCAGCTGTAGGGTCGAAGGGAGCTCAACAAGCAGGCTGATAGGCTGGACTTTCCCTCTCCCTCCCTACTTTGGGGGTGGGGTCAGTGGTGGGGCTTTCACAGTGATCCTGGAGCCCCAAGCTCCAGCACTGCCTTTCTTTCACAGCCTGGGGTCTACAACAGCCAGCCCAGTGAAGGAGGACCTGCCCATGATGTGTTTGTTTTCTTTGGTTGTCTCATTCATTTAAATTATATTGTTATTTCTTTTTTTTCCCTTTTTTTTTTATTCCCCCGAATGGGATTTTTAAATTATTTTTATATCACTACAAATACTACAAAGAAAGAGAAGAAGAAGAAGAGATTGGATTTATACCACACCCTTCACTACCCAAAGGTGTCTCAGAACGGCTTACAAACTCCTTTCCCTTCCCCTCCCCACAACAGACACCCTGTGAGGTAGGTGGGGCTGAGAGAACTCTTGACAGAAACTGCTCTTTTTCAAGAACAGCTGTGCCAGAGTTATGGCTTGCCCAAGGTCATCCAGCAGCTGCGAGTGGAGGAGTGGGGAATCAAACCCGGTTCTCCCAGGTTAGAGTCCGCGCACTTAACCACTACACCAAACTGGCACCAGAAACGGAAAGGGAAACTACACATACTGGGATAAAGTAAAGAGTACCAACTACTACCTAAAAACCCAAGAGAGGAGATCTCCAATAAGCTTAGTTACAATAAATCCTAACTTCAATTTCATCTCTACAAACAGAGTCAAACCTTTTCATATTTTTTCTCTCTCTCCTAATTTTAAAATTTAAAATGCCTGAAAACCACCCCCCATTCATCACTAACATATTGTTAAGTTCAAGGCACAATTCACAGTCCTTCAGCCTTTACTTGTTTTCCCCCTTTCTCAGCTTATAAGGACTTCTTGGAGCTGCTGCTCCCTGCTCAGTCAAAGAGTCCTCCCCAGAAGATTCCGAATCCACTTCTCCACTTGATTTACCGTCGTCTTCCTCTGCTTTCCCCAGCTGGGCCCTCAGGAACTCTTTAGCTTTAAACACAGAGTCAATCTTTTCTTTATTATCCTTTATCTTAAAAGTCACTCCTTCAGGAAAAAGCCATTTATATCCATGCTGGTGTGATGACATAGCTTCCTGTGCAACACTGGACACAACTCCTGGGTCTTTCTCTTTCTCCAGGTAAGTCCCCCTGCCAGCCAGCTAATGGGTGACTGGGGGGGGCAGGGCCTGGTGGCGGGGGACCTCTGCTTCCACCGGGAGTCTGGCATCCCTACTCATGATGGTTATAGCAAGATTGTCAATGGAGGAGAATTAATTGAATACTAGAATATGTAGCATGAGGTGGTACAGTCTAGGAATAGTTTTTACCATGTGAGCTGATATTTAACATTGTTGTTGTTCAGTCGCACAGTCAGGTTCAACTCTTTGTGAATCCATGGACCACATCATGCCAGGCCAGACCCACAGCCAGGATTTCTTGTGTCGGGGGCCTTTAAATTTCTCGGGGGGCACCTTATTGATTTGGTTAAAGTAAGTTAAATTAAGTGCCCCTTTCACCCAGCTGCGTCTGATGGCCTCTTCCTCTTCTCCCCCCACAGAGGGGGCTTCCCCAGCCTGGACCCCTATCCTCCCACTCACCCTGTAGGCAGGGCGGGAAGCCGGTGGTGGAGAAGTGCGCCGGTGCACTCGCCCACTTGGAGAACCCTCGGCCAGCCACCCGCTGCTCTCCCTTTTACAGGGGCCGGGTGGGGAAGGCAGATGGGAAGGTGAGGTTGTGGAGGAATGCGCAAGTGCGCTCACCTGTGCCCTGCCAGGAGACCCTTCAGCCAGTCAAGACTGAGCGCGGCTGGCCTGGGATGGAGGCATGCTGCTGCAGGCTGCAGCCACCTCATCTCATCTCCACTCTCCTCCATGTGCTCCACCCTGATAGGGAATGGCGTCACTGCCATCTCCCCACTCCCTCCCCAAGTAACAGCAGTGGCAGGTCCAGGCCCGTAAATGGCTGTTTTCTCATTGTAAGAGCTGAGGGGAGTTGAGAAGGGAGTGTGCTGCCATGGGAGGGAATAGAGCTGCCTGGAAGTGAAGGGCGGGCCCCCTCCTCCTCCTCCGCTGTTTCCTCTCAGAGGCGGCACTGCAGGCTCTGTCGGGTGGGTGCCAAAGGCAGCGAGCACAGAGAGGGGCAGGCAGGTGTCTGAAGGTGACTCTGTAGCCCTCAATGCTCCCACTCAACGTTCCATCCTGTTCCAACCGTCGGCACGAAGGCAGGTGGGCAGGCAGACAGGGGCACTCGCTCGCTCTACTCGGATGGGGGTTGGGGCTGGAGATGGCGAGGTGGCCGCCGGGGGTGGAGCGACGCATGACCAGGTGAAGTGAGGTGAGGGAGGAGAGCCGTGCTGGGTTGCCGGGCACTATGCCTACTGGCCGGCCGGCAAGCACATCTTGTCCGGGGCCTGCCTGGTTGCCTGCCTGCCTGTCCAGGGTAGTAAGTTGGGGGGCCCTGATGGAAAGTCAGGGGTGTGGGCCCCAAAATGATTCAATGTAGCTACGGGCCTGTGCCAGGCCCTCCTGTCTTCTGTCATGCTCTGGTGTTTGCTTAATTTCATGTTCATTACCTTCATAACACTGTCTAACCACCTCATCCTTTGCTGTCTCCTTCTTCTTTGACCTTCAATCTTTCCCAGCATCAGGGTCTTCTCTAGTGAATGCTCCCATCTCATTGGGTGACCAAAGTATTTGAGCTTCAGCTTCAGTATCTGGCCTTTGAGGGAACAGTCAGGGTTGATTTCTTTTAAGATTGACTGATTTGATCTCCATGCAGTCCAGGGGACTCTCAAGATTGTCTTCTCCAGCACCATAATTCAAAAGAATCTATTCTTCGGTGCTCGGCCTTCCTTCTGGTTCAACTCTCGCAGCCATATAGTACTACTGGGGCACCCCAGGGCATCCATGAAGGTGTTCCAACAGGTCTACAAGTCCATTGTAAGAACAGAGGGGGAGAGTTCTTGGCCCTCATCTAGCTAAAATAAAAGAGAACCCTCTCAGTTTTATAGGACTGGGGACAGGGACTGTTTTCTACAGGTGAAGAGGTCAGCCTCTTCCTCTTTTGAAGGGTGGGAATTCATATATCCACCATAATCCACTGTCACTTTTCGATCTCACCTCATTGCACTAGCTAGAAACATGATAATTAATTTTCAGTATCCAATATTTCAGTCCAAAGAGCTAACAGATGCAGCAGCCCCTAATCTGCCACACCGTTATTCCAATCTGAATGTACTGTTGCCAACCTTCAGGTACAGCCTGGTGATCTGCCAGTATTACAACTGATCTCCAGACGACAAAGAGCAGTTCCCCTGGAGAAAATGGCTGCTTTCGGAGGCTGGACTCTGTTGCTGAGGTTCCTCCCCTCCCCAAACCCCACCTTCCCCAGGCTCTATCCCCAAAATCTCCAGGTATTTTCCATCCCAGAGCTGGCAACCCTGTGAATCAGGCCACTCCGGTCCTTTAAAAAGCAGCTCCCCCCCCCAGCTGCTCTATGGTTTCAGGAAAGCAAGTTGAGTCCAGGGAAGCTGGTCCCAATTCATTAAAAATCATAACCTGCAGGGCTATTTTTGGGCAGGAACGCACAGGAACGGAGTTCCGGCTGGCTCCCACGTTGGCCACGCCCAGCAGGAACTCATTAGCATAATAGGCCACACCCAACAGCAGAAACTCATTAGGATTGGCTACATTAGGGGTGTGTGGCCTAACATGCAAAGGAGTTCCTGCTACAAAAAAAGGCCCTGGGTTTTGACAACAAACAAGGTAAACAGAATAACAAGCAAAAGGTGGGTGTGGCTGGATAACCACACTTCTGGTAACATGGGGGTGCGGCCTAATGTGCTAATGAGCTGTGCTGTCGGGGGGTGGCCTAATATGCTAATGAGTTTCTGCTGTTGGGTGTGGCCTATTATGCTAATGAGTTCCTGCTGGGCTTTTTCTACAAAAAGAGCCCTGACCTGTATTTTGGCCCTAAGACCTCTCATTCAATATGTATGTACCTGCTGTCAAGTCAAAACTGACATATAATCGTTTGCCATTGTATAATCTATACAAACAATTTATGTCATTGACCTTGTTTGCCATTGCCTTCCTCTGCAGAATCCTCCTTGGTGGTCTCCTATCCAAGCAATGACCCTGTTTTAGTTTCTGAGAGCTAATGAGATCAGGCTATACCATACCCCTTTCCCTCCATTGTATCCTGATATACAAATAGGTTGATCTGAATGCTTAGAGAGGGGATTTTTTTTTTTCTGATCATCCATTTTACCTGTTTATGTTGCATAACTTTTTGAAAACAGAGGGACTTTTGCAATCAACTTTGAAATGCAACATCAAGAACAAAGGCAGGCTGCAGTTAAACCATCCAACTGCAAGCGAGGGCCCTCCAATGCTCTCTCCACTTCATGGGCATAGTATAGAAAAGAACGTTACTTGCACGGCTTGGAAATGCAGATAGTTTTGCAGTCTGGATCTGGGCGATTCAAAATTCACACCAAGGGATATATGCAGCACTGATATGTCTGTTTCTCATTTCATTTCCATATGTATGCCAGCACTTAAATGCTCTCTGTGGCAACATAGCATACTGATTGCTCTTCCACATCATGAGACAAGACATTTAATTACCGGTTTGTGCACGAAACAGGACAGAAAGTGATATTCTGTCGATAGTTGCATTCAGACTCATTCATGACATGCTACAGTATAATATACCATTGCTAAGCAATCCCATGGTATACATTCTGGGTAATTAAAAAGGCAATGCATTTTCTTTCTTTAGTTGTTTTTCTAATTGCAGCAGGGAAAATGTTTTTTTTTCTTTTTTAAAAAAGAAATGGGCATAGTTTAGGTGTAGAAAGAGAAATATTGTCCCTATGGAAATGGTTGGAAATACAATGATTGGCACAACGGTTCAGTTGGATACTCTGAGCACGGTATGCTGTAGATTCAATGAGAGATGGGTGAGCTCTGCTCAGCTCACCAGTGGATTTCGGCTAGAAGAAACAGAGTTGTTTGAGGAGGACCATGGGTCTTTTTGTAGAAAAAGAGCTGCAGAAGCTCATTAGCATATGGTATGCTAATGAGCTACTAGGCTATTAGCATATGCCAACCCCCTGGCATCACCGGAAGTGATGTCAGAAGGGGAAGCAAAAGGGGGGAGGCATCTTCAAAAGCCTCCCCTTCTCTTCCCCCCCTGGCTTGGGGGGGGGGGAGTGAAGAGAGAAGGGGTTTAAAGTTTAAACGCCTTCTCACTAGAGTTGGGCCACAGAAGGAGGAAAGAGGGAAGGAAAGAGAGAGAGTAGAGAGAAGGAAAGAAGGAAGGAAAGAGGGAAAGAAAGAAGGAAAGAAGGAGGGAAAGAAAGGGAAGAAGGATTGAAACAGGGAAAGAAGGAAAAAGAGACGAGAAGAAGGTGGGAAAGAAAGAAAGAGAAAAGGGAAGAAGGAAGGAAATAGGAAAAGGAAAGGAGGGAATGAAAGAAAGAGAGAAGGAAAGGAGGAAAAGAGAGGAAGGAAGGAAGGAAGAGAAGGGAAAAAGAGAAAGAAAAAGAAAGGAGGGGAAGATGACAAAGAGATGGAGGGAGGGAGGCTCTTCCACCATGCCCCATCAAGCCCCCACCACCCCCACCCCCCGGATCCCTTACTTACCGCTTTGGCGGGGCCCGGGGAAGCCGGCGGCGGGGCTCTCCTGGCGTCCCCTGAGCCGCAGCACTCCTGTGCGGGCCCGGGGGATGCAGCAATGGTGTTCTCCGGCCTCCCCCAAGCCACAGCGCTCCTGCGCAGGCTCAAGGGGACGTGGCGACGGGGTTCTCCGGCCTCCCCCGAGCCGCAGTGCTCCTGCGTGGGCCCGGGGGATGCGGCAGTGGGATTCTCCAGCCTCCCCCAAGCAGCAGCACTCCTGCGCAGGCCCGGGGTACGCGGCAGCGGGGTTATCCAGCCTTCCCCGAGCCGCAGCACTCCTGCATGTCCCTGGGGGACGTGGCAGTGGTGCTCTCCGGCCTCCCCCGACCCACAGTGCTTTCGGCGGGGGGAGCTAGGGGCGGGGATTGCCATCGCAACCATTAGCATGGGCTCCTGGGCTGCTGGAGCAGTGCTCCAGCGCGCTCTGGCCCCAAAAGACCCCTGAGGACTATTGGAAAAGCTCATTTTTATTAGAGCTGAACACCATGGCATACCCAATGATATCAGCATTTGTGTCTGGAACAGGGCCATTGGTAACACTGGGTTCATAACCTGCCAGATGGGCTGACTTTTTGGAGGACACGTCTCTGCCCACAGGCAAGATAATTCACAATCTCTGAAGCTTTCTTCATAGTTTCTTTTCCATCAATGCCATACCCCAAATAACTTTGCTTTTGTGTGAGACACGTCTGCAACCCCTGACCTAGGTGAGAACATGTTGGATATATGAACTCACAAAGAGACAGGGCATTGCTCTGCAGATTCCAATGTCAAACAACCAGGTTTTGTTCAGCAGCAAATGGCCAGTCTCTTATTTGTGTGAGACGCACTGCCGAGAAACACATTTGTATCCGTTTGCCGGCATGGCGAGTCTGAGTCATGAACATGCAGAGCCACTGATGACAAATCCCATCCATCTGAGGAATGCCCGCTGCATAGGTGCCATTCTGACAACAGCAGCTGTATTTTTCATAATGTTCAGGTGCACACGTCCATGTACACACACACAAAGGTTCAAAACCTCTGTTTGAAATGGCAATCAAAATTCTGGGAATTCCTCAGTGGCCAAATTTCTATTCTGTAATGACTTTTAATACTGGGCCTGTTCTCTGGCCCAGTTACCTTAAGAGACTAATTGGCCTTGGAATGGCACAGTGAGGAGGTGGTTGATTCACCGCAGAGATTCAATCTTGGCCACTGGTGGCCTGGTGTCTCCTCTGTTCTTGCTGCAGCTGAATGGGAGTCAAAAGCAGATATGCCTTCCTTGCGGTGACGAAATATCTCAAACCAGCCATGTAGCAGCAGCATCTCTCTCATTAATGCCTAATTAAATTGTATGTTTTAAAATCAACTCAAGTCATGACTGCTCTCTTTGCAAAAGGAAATTAAACCTGAAAAGGCTATTATCAGGATTTTTCTTCTTCTTCTAGATGAACTGCTAGAGTTGCCAACCTTCACATGGGGCTTGGAGATATCACAAGAGAGCCAGTACAGTGTAATGGTTAAGGGCGGCAGGCTCTAATCTAGAGAACCGGGTCTGTTTCCCCTCTCCGTTACATGAAGCCACTTGGGTGACCTAGGGTCAGTTACAGCTCTCTCTGAGGTCTCTCAGCCCCATCTACCCCATCCTTGCTCATGTCTGTTGCGGGGATAGCAAGGAAAGGCAATTGTAAGCTGCTTTGAGACCCCTCCAGGTAGTGAAAGGCAGGGCATAAAAACCAAGTCCTCCTCCTATTATAAGCAGTTTTCAGAAAACAGAGGTCAATTCCGCTGGAGAAAATGGCTGCTTATGAGTGTGGGTTCTGAAGGCAATGCCCTGAGTGTGCTAAGGTTCTTTGACTTGTGTGGCTAGCCAATTGAAACCCACACAGTGAAATCAAAAAAATCCAGGCAGTAAAAGGTAGAAAGGTTTTTATTTGAATAAGGGACACCATACAGCTGTTGTATACCAAGTGAGACTGCACATGTGGTCGAACTCACACTTGGCCGGCTGAGCTTCGCTTCCGACAACAATAGAAACAGAGGATCCTAGGAATCGCCAATCGGCCAGTCCACATCCTAAAGGGAACCAGTGAGTGAAAGTAGTATTGTGTATAGCCTATCACGCGAGTGTGTGTGTGTGTTGGGTGTGGTTTGAACGAGAATATAAGTGGGCTGTGGGTCCCACAAGCTATCTCAAGTTCTCCATTTAACTAATAAAGTATGAGCTAATATCACTACGCTATGCCTCAGTCTCAGTACTTTATAACAGCCAAAAATTCAGCTCAGATGTCCAGTGAATAACAGCATATCTCAATAGTTATGGAATTGACAAACAGTTCTTTGCAAATAACTAATTAACAAATAAATAAAGATCTGCCCTTTGCAGGCATTATTCATACGGATGACACTGAACTCCACTTAGATAATGCCTAAGTTGACACAATCAGTCGGGTGGCATCTTTCCAAAGAACTAACAGGATAAAAGTGTATAATTAGTGGAGCTGCTTAAAAGTATAAACTGAGAAGTGGGTGGGGGGAACTTGCTCATGAGTAAAAAGCAGATGACTCAAAGTTAATTGCAAAAATGTTTGAATCAGAGGGATTTCTAAAGCATCCCATATAGTATCACTATCTAGAGGGCTTTGAAGTAATATGAACTCTGAACTAGACAGACAATGATTCCAAGTACATAAATCAAATGGAAGGGACTTTTTAAAAAAAGAAGAAGCTGGTTTTCTAAGTTACAATTGACACACTGAGGATGGCACTTATTTTCTCTGCCCTTGTACCATCACTTCATTTTCTCTCCATCATCACCCCCCCTTTTTTTTAAGAAAGGGAAATGAAACCCCCACAGAAATTGAGGTCACATACTGAGCTTGTATCTTTGAGATAACTTGCAATGAAACAAGAAGGCAGGGGGCAGGTACACCATTATGAATTGAAAGGGCACACCTGCTTTCCCCAATCAAAAGGTGAAGGAAAATTACAATTTATTTTCTTCGGCAAACTTCAGTCAGGCTAAAGGGGAGGCTAAGTGTGAGTTACGGACTGCCTGATTCCCTTTGGAATGTAGCTATACTAGGCCTTCCCATCTAGTGGATCTATTTCCTCCCAGTTCAGACTTTGATTCTAGGATGATAGTCTCCTGTTCCTCCCCAGGGCTAGCATCTAAAGAGAGAGGAGGTAACACTGGTCCATATTCCCTCTGTTATGGACCAGTTGTTATGGAGAAATATATTTTAGTTTGGGATCTGGGCTCAATGAAACCCCATATTTCATTTTAGAAATGTTTCTCTCTCCTAGCAGAAGATGGGCAGGAGGGGGGAAGTCAATTGTTCCCAAGAATTGCCTACCAACCATCAAAGCTTTGCAAATACTATTTGCCAACCTGATTGGAGACAATGAAATTGACAGCTCAGACTAGGGATGGGCACAAACCACATTTTTGCAGTTCAGGGTCCGTGGCTGAACCACAAACCAAACCACAAATCCATAAAAACTGGGAGGTTAGTTCACAAACCAAACCAGTTTGTATGGGTTCATGAGCCATTTAAAGTTTAAACCCATGCTTTCTGCTCCCTAAGAAAAGCAGTGGGAAGCAGAAAGAAGGTGTTTAAATGTCTCAGAGCCATTTAAACCCTTGCTTTCTGCTTCCCACAAAAAGCCATGGAGAGCAGAAAGTAGAAGTTTAAATGGCTCTGAGACATTTCATCCGCAGGTTTCTGCTTGCTGCAGGTTTTGGCAACAGAAAGCCATGGCCAGCAGAAAGCTCTAAGACATTTAAACCAAACAGCTGGGTAGCACCTGCTGTTCAGTGTTTTTTGGTGAAGAGCAGAAAGCAGGGGCTTAAATGGCTCAGGGCCATTTAAACCTCTGCTTTTTGTTCTTCACAAACCACCATGAACTGCATCAAAATTCATGGAAGTTCATGGTGGCTCTTTAATTCACAAACATGGCTTCACGAACCATGAACTGCCCAAAATTCATGATGAACTTTAGTTCATGAGCCAGTTCATGCCCATCCGTAGCTCAAACCTTATCTGGAATCGGGCACTTAGAAGTTAACAGAGAGACCTTGGGTATGAGCCAGTTTGGTGTAGTGGTTAAGTGCGCAGACTCTAATCTGGGAGAACCGGGTTTGATTCCCCACTCCTCCACTTGCACCTGGCTGGATGACCTTGGGTAAGCCATAATTCTGGCACAGCTGTTCTTGAAAAAGAGCAGTTTCTGTCAGAGTTCTCTCAGCCCACCTACCTCACAGGGTGTCTGTTGTGGGGAGGAGAAGGGAAAGGAGTTTGTAAGCCGCTCTGAGACTCCCTTGGGTAGTCTCTTCTCCTTCTTCTTCTATGAAGGCTAGATTGTATCTTCCTGAAGACCTCAGGAAAGGATTCTTTGATCCTCAAGGGGGTAGAAAAACAGAGAATAAAATCTCTTGGGACAAAGGGAGAAAGGTCCATTTTTGGTGATTCCATATGGGGAAAGGATCTTGATGGCTGCCATTGCCATGTGGAACAGACAAAGGGATGGCTGCCTAGACAAAGATTCCAAGGTAATGAGAAGTTTTAATAAACTGTAACCTCTAAGTCAAAGAGCCTGGCTCTGAACAAGACCAGCTTGGGCATGTCTAGGGCTGAGGGACAGAGGATTATGTTTTACATCATTTCTTTGTATTCCGTGCTCAAGCCATTGCTTTATAAATATTTTGTGTGTGGGTTTTTTACTGTTAATGAATTCTTTACTATTTTAAATGCTGGTAGCTATTCTCCATACTACTTATACCTCCATCATTTGAACACACTATTTAATTTAAAATGGGTACCAAGTGAAGGGAGATGGTCAGTTGCTAAATCACTATTTCCCCAGGACTGCACATGTGTGGCAAGCTGTGGGATAGGGCTCAAAAATAATGGTCACAGTTACAGAACAGACCAAAAAAAGAAGAAACTGTGAGGTAACTGTGCTAGAGAATATTTAAATAACGATCACAAAATATATTAAAAAATGTGTACAAAAAATCTACATATATAAATGCACAAAGGCAGTTGAAAATGGTGTAATGATGATGATCTTCAGAATGTTCTATCGTTTCTATACTATTCTTCTTCCGAACGTGGATGAAAGCAGCGACTCTTGGTCTGTTATTTCAACAGGTACATATCAACAATTTCATTAATTTTCACCAATGTATCATAACATAGTTGCAAGACATTCTCTGAAAGAATGTTCCTAGGGCAACAGGTTGGGGCAGGTGATGCAGTGTATACTTGGTGCTTGGGGGGGGCAACAGTGGAAGGGCTTCTAATGTCCTGGCCCCACTGCTGGACCTCCTGATGGCACCTAGTATTTTTGGCCACTGTGTGACAGAGTGTTGGACTAGATGGGCCATTGGCCTGATCCAACATTGGCTTCTCTTATGTTCTTAAGTTCTTATGTCCCTGTTGTCAGAGTCCCAAGTCAAACAAGCTCAACAATGTTCCTTTATAAAGTTTCAGTTGATTGAGAGAGTTACTCAGGTCATCTGTTGACATGATTTCTGTCAGGAATGAGGGGTAGGCAGGAAGTCAAAGCAATCATACCCAGTTCATACAGAGCCCCCTGATAGAAATAAGCCAATAAGTAAAGGTAAGCAAAGACGCTCAAACAAAATGGCTCCTGGTTCCCAGCTGGAAAAAGCGGCACTGGCTAGCACTTCTCCAAGGCCACAGCAGAGATAACGGGAAGAAACCTGAAGAGCATTCCAACAGGAGGGAGAGGGGAGGGGGAGAGCCCAATCCAAACAACCCATGGCAGCATCAGCCAACCAACACCTGTGACTCCCAGACCTTGGAAAGACACAGGCAATAAATGGAGACTTAGAATAGCAATACACTAGGGAAGTTGGGAGTACTGGCCCTTTTGGTGGGTAATCCCTAAAATAACAGTTGGTGGCAGTGTACCAAAGAAACCTAAGGGCTGGGTGAACTGGGAGAATGGTAAGTGGCCATGCAGATATGGTTGCAGGCTGTTTAGACGCCTCAGAAGACAAATGGAGCTGTGCTTGTGGGTCAGCAGGGAGACCTCCTTAGAACTGCTCTATAAATCCTAGTGTGGTGAAAAGAGAGAGGTTTAAAAATTGCAAGTCCACCAGCTCACAAACTCATTGGCTGCCAATGCGAGAGAAGAGAAGATTTACATGCCAAGTCCACTAGGAATATGTCCTACACCATCCATGTCTCCTGCCTCCATCAAAATTAACTGAACTAACTCAGCAACTAGAGAATTAGAGAATTAACATATTGTTCTAGCGAGCAGAACCATTCAAATTTGCAAATCTAATTTAAATATTAGTTGATTGGGATGATGATTCTAATTCAAGCATGCGCTCCACCAATCTGTAAAATACAATGAATCTGAAATTTGCTATGAATATTAACTTCAGCTCTATATATTTCCCTGAAGACAATCCTAATTTTTCACAATCGTGCAGTCACAAATACCTTTAGAAAAGTTATGAACAACAGCTTGAATGACCTTATGAATATTCTTGATTAACAAGAAATTACCAGTTGCTTCATGTCATAAAACAGCTTCATAAAGCTTACAGGCATTTCAGGCAACATGTTTAGCACTAGTAGCAGTAACATACTTCAGAGGATTGAGTTATTCTCTAATTTGAAGCTCCTTAAATAGACAAATGAAAACACTGGCTTCAGTGGGACAAATGAAAACAGAAGTGGTAAAATGAGGGTTACTCAAATACCCGCAGTCTGCCAGTAGTAATAGGATGTACACTTCGTTTATTCAATCCCCCGGAAACTGTTTGACAGCTCCCCCCCCCCCGCTAAATCTTCTGTGTGCCATAATCTGCAGTTAGTTGAATGATCGATATTTTTTACAGATTTTTATGCTTTACATTTATACACAATGCAGGAATGTTACGAATGCATCATCATGAAGCTGGAATATTTTTACTGGAAAAACTCTGTCTTGTTTTTTTTAAAATGATGTGTGGCTGTAGGGGAAAGCCTTTGGAGAAAAAGAAACATTTCCCCCCAATGCATGAGCTGCATAGAGAGCCTCTCTCTCAATAAAGCCCTAAGAATTCACTATGGAATTCAGTTTTTGTTTTGTTGTATTTTTTGCAGGGACTAGAAAACTAATATTCAGTAAGTCGTACCGATCTTTTGCTCCTGCACTCTGTGTATGTGTGTGTGGTGCGCGCGTGCACATTTCTTCTGTATATGCACAGAGGGGGCCTGTCCCTGCCTCTAGAAGCCAGGCTGGGGAATCTGGAACTGTAAATTAGGGTCTTGAGACATTTGAGTCGTTCATTACCAAACTACATTTTAAAATAGTTGTGTTTTTCTTCCAAAAAAAGTTCTCTGCAGCCTCTAGGAAAACATCTTCACTATCTAAAGGAGTTTGCCCTCTGTGGCAAACTATAGAACATAAAGCAAAAGGCATGCACACACATGCAAAACACAGAGATACATACAACCCAAGGGACAAAGGATGTGCTGCTGTGCCCATTTTCCTCACTTCTAAAATACCTGATTAGGTGGTTTTCACAGTCTAGCAAATGTGCTCAAGAGTCCCATTTCTGTTACTAGGTACACCTTAGAACCAATATGCATTCCTTTTTCTCAGGGGGGGGGGAATGACTGGGGGGAGCATGGTGATTTCAGCTCTCCTTTTTTTCAAGGGGGAGGAAAACTCCCCCCTTTTCTTGCCAGTCTGTCTCCTGCGTGAGAGAGCCGGCACCAAACACGCTTTTCCAACACACTTTTAAAAACAAACGGCACACATGCTTCCCTTGGAAAATTCTCTCTGCTTTTACTTTCCCCCACAGCCTGAAGTTTTTGCACCAAGCACAACTATACAAATGGCTGCCATTGTACCAGTCTCCTTCTCCCCCAGCAAAACCCCACTGCTAACAGCCCCCTAGCACACAGCCCATTCCCTCTGGCTGACACACTGGTGGCCATATTGCCCACCACGCTTTTTGAAGCACGCTCTCCCCCCCCTCCGTTAGCGCATGGCGCGCAGGGGGGGGCTGTCAAATAGTTTCCGGGGGATTGGATAAACGAAGTGTACACCCTATTACTACTTCTGCCCTCTATGTTACAAGAAGGGAACCAACTCCTCCGTGGGGTCTTCTGGTGCCCATGGGGTCTTCTTCACCCAAAGAGTGATTAACACATGGAATTCACTGCCATAGGAGGTGCTGGCAGCTACAAGTATGGACGGCTTCAAGAGGGAATTGGATAAACATACGGAGCAGAGGTCCATCTGTGGCTATTAGCCACAAGGTAGAGATAGGAACTCTCAGTCTGGGGCAAGTGATGCTCTGTATTCTTGGTGCTTGGGGGAGGGGAGCAACAGTGGGAGGACTTCTAGTGTCCTGGCCCCACTGATGCCTCTCCTGATCGCACCTGGTATTTTTTGGCCACTTTGTGACAGAATGTTGGACTGGATGGGCAATTGGCCTGATCCAACATCGGCTTCTCCTATGTTCTTACGAGGAACCTCACCAGGCCTTTTCATCAGGCTACTCCTCACATGTAGCATGGTATAGCAATGCCAGGAAATTGGCAGTATTTCATGTCATTACCAGATGTGAGTCCTACTCGCTCCTGTCCTAGAGACCCTCTGTCACTGCCCCCCCTCCCCTACAGACCTGCCACTGCTCCTTGGCAGCTGCCCAGGTGTGACTATGGCAAGGCAGGGAGATCTGTATTGGTCTACAAGTGATCGCAATAATTGAGCATGGTATCTTTGCCTGATCAGCCCACCCACCACAAGGGTCACGGCATCCCCAAGGAGAACATTTACTACTGGATTCTTTCAATGCTTCGCTGTTGCTGTTGATTTTGTAGGTTGGTTTGTATTGCATATGCATATTGTATAATAATTAAGCTGTTACCTATCACCTGGCATCTTTTCCCCTTTTTGGTTTGCTGGCTCCAGCTCATTTTTTCTTTTTCTTTTGCATAGCACATAGACAGAAAGGTAGGCAGATTTTTCACTAACGGACTACTCATAGTAAGGGTGAGAGACGTGGAGAGAAACACAGGCTGCATTCAGAAGTCGTGGTAAAGCCTTTGCCGTAGTGGGCATGAATATGACTGATTTCTTACGCCTGTGAAAAATGCTCATTTCTTCTCTTCTTCCACTTGCTCTTCCTCATGTGAAGACCCAGCTTAGTATTCCTGGTAGTTCCCTGCTATTTTAAAACACAGGTGTCCAGGTGAATTGGAGTGAATTAGCTCACCGTAATAAACCAAGCTTAAACAAACTCCAGTTTACCTGGGCATTTGCAATTGTATAACATGGGGAAAAGCATGTTAAAAGAACTTCTCTTAATTCCCATTTACCCAGTTTCTCCCTGAAATCCAACAATCAATTTATTTCTCTCTTTTTATGAATTCAGAGCCAGTTTTTCATCAATTCCATCATGATCAAAGAGAAATTTAACAGAGAAGGGGCAGGAAGGGAGGTTCAGGCAAATTTCAGAATTTCACTCTATAGATGCTCAAGGGTGGGCAATGTCTTCCCAAACCTTCCTGCCTTCCTGCTAGAGCACCATAAAACAACCGCAAGGGCTGAAGTTACAAAAGGATGAAAGGATGGACTGATTTCTCTACAAACAGAAATGAAATAGAAATCCCTCTTTCAAAAGAAAAAAGAAGACAGTAAGAAGAAGCAATGCCTATATCTAAAACAGTGGATTTCAGAAAAAGAAATTCCCCTCCCCATAAGAAACACTCATGGGAAACCAGAGGTTGTTTCAAACCAGTCATTATTTGAATGATGGAGGAGAATGAGGAGTGCACCCTCATGAGAAACAAGCTGCAATCCTGCAAACTGTCATTTAAAATGACATCTGTCACAGCTCAAGAAAACACCGGAAATAATAACCTGAAAATGCTGAAAGAGAACAAAAGTATTACTTGTGAATTTATGTAAAAACAACATTATAAAAACAATACCAACTAATTTAATAAAACAACACATTTAGATTGATGATAATAAATATGGATAATTAAAAAATATTATTATCGTGTGGCAATGTGTGTAGTATAGCCAGGAGATCCTGAGATTGTCTGGCAGCCAGAAGTTGTGACTCTTTTACTGTTATGCACCAATAGGTGGTGAGTTAGACTTGTTTTTAAGGGAAGAGACATTTCAGAGGTGGTTTGCCATTGTCTGCTTCTGTGTCACACCTCTGGTATTCCTTGGTGGTTGCCCATCCAAATACTAGCTAGGGCTGACCCTGCATAGCTTCTGAGATCTGATAAGATTGGGCTAGTCTGGGCTACCCAGGTAAGGGCATAAATATGGATAATATTGGAATGGGGATATAAACAGTATCCTTCTCTAAAATAAGGAGCCAGCAATGTGTGACTGGTGGAACCAACAACTTATGAGCACAGTTCTCTTCAATTTTTTTTCTTGACAACTGGGATGACTGGGAAGATTCGATGCTGGGTTTCCACTCTCTCCCGCCGCCTCTGCATCTGTATTCTCTCCCTGACAATTCTTGCCTGCTGGAGTCCTTTAGAAGACTGGGTCCCATAAGCTACCACCCAAACAGCAGAAGCAAGGTTTCACTTTGCCCCTGTCAAGAAATTAGACCTTTAGTTAATTTCTTTGTGAGACATTAATGGCTTCAAGTCCCTACAGCATCCAGCTAGGAGTGTCGTCACAAGCCATGTGTCTCTTGTTTATTTATTGCCTCCAGTGCTCCTTCACCCGACCCCTTTACAGTGCCTAGTCTTGTCTCTGTTTCCCCAGAGTGAATCCTGCAGCCTTGGGTGAGCCCTTCCCCCCTCAACTCCAACTTGAGTCCTTGGAAGCCTGCAGGGAGGCTCTTCTGGAATTCCAACACTCCCATTGGCTTGGCATCCCCATTGGCAGTTCTGGGTAGGTCACACCCCTCCTGGCTGCTTAGTAGGCTGTCCTCTGATGCTGGAGAGAGGCCCTTCCCCACTGTCTCCTTCATTAGCTGTTTGCTATCTTGGTCCCTCTCTGGACTCTGCCCGTGTCTTTTCTTCCATAGTTGGTTTTCTCCCCTCTCTTCTGGGCTGTCTCTCTTCCAGTTTGGTGTAGTGGTTAAGTGTGTGG
>NW_015167554.1:689374-763341 GCF_001447785.1 Gekko japonicus
CAAAGCTCACCCCCTGCTGCCATCAGTCCACTTTCCAGATGTTCTCTCACCTCTGTTATATGCCTCCCCTGTTCTTGTGGGCCCCTCCCCCTCGTTAGCAGGCTCTGGCTGGTCTGCTGCTTACATTCTTGTTCTTTCATTAAATATAGGATTAAACATCGGCAAGCCTTATATTAAAAAAAAACACCCTTAGGCCTGAAACAGGGGGGAAGAGATCAGAGGGAAACATATGGGGTTTGTCATGAGAAAGGTGGCAAGTCTGACTTGGTGGCTTTGATTAACAGTGGCAAGGAGCCACACCATTTTCTCACCCGGAAGGGTTGTGGCACCAACACACACCTCACTTATTCTTTTGATGCTTTGATCTACACTATCGAGCAAAGCCTCCTGTCATAAAATGCTGAACCATCTATTGTCACAGATCTCTATCGAAGATAACTTAATTAGTCTGATTTTTAGATTGGCTAAAGGGCCCCGCCTATTCAGATCATAGACTTTAAAGAGTTAGCTTTTATGTTCTTTTGTGTTAGTTGGAGCAAGCCAGCTTCAGCTCTCCTGGAGGCAATGGGCTAACCCTGTCATGGGTTTGACATTGGAAGGATGCCTGACTCCACCCAAGAAGAGTAACCTCTGGTAAATATAGTTTAGGGTATAATGTGCAGCTAGAACCTATTATGTAGATTTCTTGTGGTTCCTACGGGTTGCTCTGTTCTTTGAAATATTCCTGCACTCTTGAATGAATGGATACTTTGACTATAGCTGGTAGTTCTGTACTTCAGAAGCTTCAATCTAATTCCAGTACCTTAGACTAAAAGTGTCCACCTGCTGGTTAATTGTTAGTGGAAAGGAAACTTATTCTGCAAGTGGCTGATCTTGCAGGGCTGATTTCTAGTTTATTCCCAGGGAGACTGGAAGTTTGCCCTTTGGCTTCTAATCATGGGATAATCAAAAGGGCTGCTGGCAGGTTACTGCACTGGTGTGTGGACTCACACTCTGGGGTTATTTTGTAATTTTGAGCTCTGCCCACCCATAACAAGGATTCTCCGACTTGGGAATTCTTGACAGGCCCTTCTGGTTCTCAGTGGCAAAACAAAGTGGGTGTAGATGAAGCCACAGTGCAGTTTTCCAGTTTCTCCTCTATGAACTCTGTAAACCAGAAAGTGAAGCACCAGAGAAATGAATACAAATGAATGAACGAACAAACAAACAAACAAATGAATGGACTGGTTTTCCCACTCATTTGCATTGTCCAAACCATACAAACTAATAAGATTTTTCCATGTAATATGTCATAGTTTTAAAATGAATGCACATCTCTACTACCCTATATACTGAGTGAAGTGAGGCTGCTGGGTTAGCTCCATCACTTGATATTCTGTTTCTAAGTTCTTTGTTTGTGACATGATACTTTTGTTGAACAGTGAGATATGGGAACAATGGGCATGATCTAGGCAACTTTTTCAATCAATTGTACCCAATAGCCCTTCTTACTACAGCCCCTGTCCCACATGGCTTGTGTATGTGCACAATCTATGATCCACAGCATTGCCCTTTGGATGGAAAAGCTAGTTGGTTCTAAACAGAAATCTGATACACACATTGCAGGCAGAGTTTCATGTTTCCATTATTGTCAACTGCTCTCAGATTCAGTCATCATTGGGCCAGTGGGGGAGAGGGCTAATTAACAAAGACATTTTCTTCTTCATGACTGAGACTTCCCCATTATAGAGAAAAGCCTTTTTTCTATCTGTGGATGACATGGTTTGAGGTTTTCATGATTAGGATGTTGTCCAACACTTCATTATTGATTAAACCAATGATGTACCTTGGAGTTTTAGAGGTCACAGTTAGAGCATCTGACTGGTACTGGGGAGACCTGAGTTCCAATGCCTATTCAGCCATAATGCTCAATAGACTTTGTGCTAGCTACTTTCTCTCCCTAGCACACCTGACAGAGTTACTCAATGGACTTTGTGCTAGCTACTTTCTCTCCCTAGCACACCTGACAGTAACATGGAAAAGGGAAGAACCAACAGCAGAATATAAATGCACCAGATAAATGTTAGAAATAACATGTATACATCCATTTAAGAAATAATTTATACTAATTAAGTACCATCAGGTTGCATCTGACTTTTGGCAATCCTTCATGGGGTTTCTGGGCAAAAGATGAGCAGAGGTGGTTTGTTATGGCCTTCCTCTATATAGCAATCCTGGTCTTTCTTGGTGGTCTCCCATACAAGTACTGACCATGACCAACCCTGCTTATGGTTGTATTTTTAAAGTTATTGTTATGCCAATAAAGGTTATTGGGATTGGAAATTGGATTTGGTTGTACCCTCGGTTACCTTTCTTCACAAAATAAAATTTTGATAAAAGGAGAGGATGGACTAATTTCTTTTTTTGTTGAAGGGCTTTCTCATACTTGAGTTTCTCTGTCTCTCTAAACAGACAAAATCAATCAGTTATCTTTTCGCTTTCTCTGTGTCTTTCCCTGGGACCAACAGCACAGCTCATAGTAAAAGAAATGATTAGAAAAGGGGTCAAAAATAAAACACTGTCATAATGTAATTACATAAATCTCTAGTGTAGCTACATTTGGGATATCATGTATAGCTCTGTTCATCAGAGAGTGTTGGAAAGTACAGCACATGGCAACTAAAATGATCAAGGACTCAGAACATCTTCCTTATGAGGGAACCCTAAAGACACAGGGGAATTTTAGCTTACAGAAAAAGATGAAAATACAGAGGTATACAAGATTACAAATAGTGCAGAGGGAGTAAATAGTAAAATTTTAACACTGTAAGCTGTAGAACCTGGAGTCACTCAATGAATTTAATTAGCATTTATTTCTGAATGTTTGTTTCATACCATGTATGGTTTACTTGTGGAATTCACTACTAGGGATCGGCAAAAACCAGCTCACAAACTAAAGTTCGTGATGAATTTTGGCTGGTTCATGGTTCGTGAACTGAAGTTCAGGGAAGGTCAACTGGCATGATCTTCCTATGAAATTTCAAGCGGTTCATGGCAGTTTGTGAAGGGATACATTTCCAGACAGATTGTCTCCACTCAGGTTGTTTACCAAACTTTAAAGCAAACTTTAAAGCAATCTGCCCCCAACTTGGAGAGACTGTAGAAGAGCAGGAGGCAGGGCAAGGTTCCCTGTGTGTCTGGTGTGTATAGCTTTTAGGGGGACTAGACAGGAATTGGGTCTGATCCAGCAAGGTACTTGTTCTTAATTCTCCGATTGGTATTTCTTGGGAGACAGGTTATGTTCATGAGCCTTCATGGCAGACCTTCCCCTTCCTTGCATGGCAGCTCAGCAGCCAAGAACAGGGTACTAATAATTTTCTTAGCATCTGACACAAAAGCTATCTCATCTTCGCAATCCCATTCCATTCCAGTGCTTACAAGTGTTTGCCCTCGCTTTTATCACCTGCGGCGACACTCTCCTGCTTCCCCCCCACCTTTGCACGGCTTCCCCTCTTCTGTGTTTTAACAGTGCTTTCCAAAGTGCAGACCTGACTGCTGTTTTCCCAGCTGATTCCTATCTTCATTATCAATCCTGTGTGATTGCTTCTCCTCAGCTGTCCATGCTGCTGGCTTTTCGGTTTTCTTGGGACGCAGCATGTTTTGTGCAACAGCAACTCTGTAGGCCAGTCTGAGAAAAGAAAAGTGGATCCCACCACTCTGAGTCTTCAGTGTTGAACCAAAACCAGCCAGGTGAGGGAGGGAAGAGCACAATAAAAAAAGTGGATCTTGTTATGCAAGTTGCATCTGCTTTTCATCAACCTCACAAAAACTGTACAAACTGATATAGGTGCAAACTGATACAGGTAGAAACTGATATAGGTGCTACTGGACTCAAATCTTGATCTTCTACTGCAGACCAACATGTCTACCCATCTGAAACTATATTCATGGAAGGCCATTAAGCCACATGGAGTGGGAATCCATCAATCTCATGAGAAAAAAACTTGCTCAGGCACAAACTGATAGTAGATGCAATTGGACTTGAATATGGTTTGCACAGTATGAGTCAGTGGCCCCTTCAGATGAGGGGTCACAGATCAGTAGTAAATGCAAGTGTCTTGCATGCAGAAGTCCCCTAGTTAAGTCCTTGGCATCTCCAGGTAAAGGATCTCAGGTATCAAGAGCTGGGGAAGTTTTATACCCTTGAGACTTTGACCAGTCCAAACAGGAAAGGGTAAGCTAGTTCCACAAATGATCTGTCCTTGTATGCAACAGCTTCATATGGGCTACTCACACTTCCAATAGGCTGGATTTTAATCAGGGCCGATTTCCATACAGGACAGTGAGCAGTAAAGCAACAAACTTTGCAGTGAGCATGTTTGACAGGTGAACATACTGTGTGTTCCGCACTAGATGAGTCATATGTGAGCACTAGCTGAGTCACACATGAGCCCAGCCTTGGATCTGTCCAAACAGCTTTGTGGCTGTGCAGTACCTGCAGCACTGGAGTTTTGTTTCCTCATCATGGTGGACTTTCCTTGCCTTAGAAGTAGTTTTGTATTTGTACAGTAGGCAGAATCCATTCTTCTCCAGGATCCTGGATGGTTGGTTCAGGGAACTGAATGATGTGGGAGGGGAACTGTGCTACGTGAAAATGTTTATGTGTGAAATAACCTTGATAATACAGATTTAAATGAACACCAAATGGTGAAACGTTTCAAGAAACCACAGTGTTTATAAAAATGCAGTGTTTATACTAAACAATTGATCTGCTTATTATTTATTTGTATGATTGACTACTAAGGGGCATGAAGTGTAATGGGGGGAGAAAACTAAAACTGTCATCCAGCTGTGTGAGAATGTTGATTGCACTGTACCGCACTGTAATGTTTAAATACACGACAACCTGACAAACAGCCTTGAACTGCTTGCAGACAGCTGAATTGTAGGCTAAAAAACGGTTTCTCTGCTTGTTACCGGCAAACTGCATCTGATCCAAACTGGCTGGTGTTTGAGCTGCCCTAATTGTGAGAGGAGGAAAGGATCATCATTTTATTTTTTGAAAGTTCAGTGTTCATGTTTTCTACTTTTTGGGGAGGGGGGATTCTACCGCGTTTTTTGTGCTTGATGCTAAAGCACATTAGCATTTAATTATTTTATTTATATCCCGCCTTTTTCCTTAATGGGAACCCAAATTGGCTTACATCGTTCTCCTCTCCTCCATCGTATCCTCAGACCAGTGTTCCCTCTCAGCTGTGCATGTGAGTGGCCACAGGAAGCCCCACTTAGCGGCAGTCTAGAGCCACTCAGGGTCTTGCACTGCCCATTGCCCATTTTAGGGTTGCCAGGTCTGGGTTGGGAAATACTTGGAGATTTGGGGGTCCAGGAGAGGGTGGGGTTTGGGGAGGGGAGGGGCCTCAGCATGGTACAATACCATAGAGTCCACCCTTCAAAGCAGCCATTTTCTCCAGGGGAGCTGATCTCTGTCACGTGGAGATCAGTTGTAAAAGCAGGAGATCCCCAGGCCCCACCTGAAGGCTGGCAACCCTATTTTAAGATCACAGCAGTTCTATTCTGCTCAGGATATGAATTGCTCTGCTTAGTGTGGGGTGGGGATAGAGGGAACATTGCTCATGACTACCCTGTGAAGTAGGTTAGGCTGAGAGTCATGACTGGCTGAAGATGACCCAGCAAGCTTCCATAGCACGAGTGGGGATTTGAACCTGCTCACTGCTGGTAAAAAGCAGACAAACAATCCAATGATCTCTCCTTCATCACCTTGCAACCAGCAGTTAAGCACATTGCATTATTGGGGCTTGTCTTCAGCTATGTGAATGCCATTATAGACAGCTTTAAACACAGGGTGAGGATATATACAGTACGAGCATTAATCGCATATTGTCTGCTCTGTAATTATGGAAGTGCACCTATTGCAACCTAGCTGACAACTCAGAACGAGGCAACACATGGTATTAAGGAAATAGTAATTAATTTGATGACATGCCCTAAATTTGCAACTTTCTCTTAGGGAGAAAGCTGACATACATTCGAAGAGTGGCAAAGACGGAATGAAAGCCCATGCTCTGCCCTGAAAACAAACACTTTGGAAAGCAGCAAATGTGTGTTCAAATTGGAGATCAGAGAACGCTGTGAGATGGCTGTAGCCGCTACTTAGTCAGCCTTTAGATCAAAGTTGTGTTTTATTTCAATCTTCATGCTTTGTTGTCTGAATTTATTTGTTTTTATTCTATTTTTATAGGCCCAAGAATACTGCAGCACTGCTGAAATAAATTTGTCTCCTATCCCCGTACAGTTTTCGGAAGGTGAACACTTATTTGTTCTGACGGGTGTTTGATAATGTTTGATTAAGGGACGCAACCAGCCTTATGCAGTATTTAACATACAGAATTTGTGTTATCTGAGCTTATTGTAATAGGATTTTGTTTCACTGCTGTTTATCATGTTTTCATGACTTTGTTGTCATTTACTTTAGTGTAGGTCTCGGGTATTTGAAATAAAATGGTGGTGAGCAGAATCACATACGATGCTCCAAGCCCCTTAGAGGCAGGGTGGCATAAAAATGTAACAAATAGAAAGGTGGGATTTTAACAAAAAAAACATATGTGCTCTGCTGGATCAAACCAAAGGTCCATCTAGACCAACATTCTATTCCCCAAAGTAGATGCTTCTAAAAGGCCTGCAAACAGAGCACAGAGTGACTCTATCAACCTCCAGGTAGGGCCTAGAGTTCTCCTGGAATTATGACTGATATCCAGACTGCAGAGATCCGTTCCCCTGTAGGAAATAGCATATATGGAGGGTGGATTCTATGGAGTAAAAGCCCCACTGAGCTGTCTCTCCTTCCCTAACTCTACCCTCTCCAAATGCTGTCTTCCTAAATCTCCAGGAATTTCTCAAGCCAGAGTTGGCAACCGTAGCACTGAGACCAAAATCTCCCCTTGCTTATTGATTTTATTTATTTATTAGATTTTTACCCCACCCTCCCGGCCAAGCTGGCTCATGGCGGCTTAAAAGTAAAGGTAAAGGTTCCCTTGTTCGAAAGCCAGTCGAATCCGACTCTAGGGTTGCGGTGCTCATCTCCGTTTCAAAGCCGAAGAGCCAGCGCTGTCCGAAGAGATTTCCGTGGCTGGCATGACTAAACACCGAAGAGATTTTTCGTGTGGCCGGCATGACTAAACACCAAGGCACACAGAACGCTGTTACCTTCCCACTGAAGTGGTACCTATTTATCTACTTGCAATTTCTTATTTTCGAACTGCTAGGTTGGCAGGAGCTGGAACTAGAGACAGGAGCTCACTCCGTCATGCGGCAACTCGGGTCTCGAACTGCTGAACTACTGACCTTCCACAGGCTGCAGTTCAGCATCTTAACCACTTGAGCCACCGCGGCTTACACAACAGTATAAAACAGTATAACAATATAATATAAAACATAAAATCCATTAACACAAAAATTCTTAAAACCATAAATATGATGACATAATAAAGTGCTAGTCCTTAATTCCTCATCATACAGTCAGCTCCTTGATCTTCTTCAGGTGTCCAGATGATCAGGTCGGGCAGTAGTTGGGGGGATCCAGGAGGAGCAGGCTCTCTCTTTACAGGCTGTCAGGTGTCAATAATGGCGGTGGCTCCAAAGGCGTGGCGGAAGAGCTCCGTTTTACAGGCCCTGCGGAACTGTCCCCAAGCTGGCAGCAGCATACTCTTAGGCAGGTCAGCTGCTGAGGCCTAGGGCTTCCAGTGGGTCCCACTGGTGACATCTTCACACCTGCATCTCTCCCTTGCCACTCACCTGTTCAACTTTCTCTCTGCCCACTCCCTGTTTGCCACCCACACTGCTGGCTATATGTTTTGCCCAATGCCACCAAAGAAGGAGGATTTTGATAGTGTACGGTAGTGGTGCCCTGGCCTGGATAGACTAGGCTAGACTGATATCCTCAGATCTTTAAAGCTAAGCAGGGTCAGCCCGATCTACTTCTTGGATGGGAGACCACCAAGGAAGTCTAGGGCTGCTACAAAGAGTAAAGCAATGGCAAAAATCCTCTGAACTTCTCTTGCCTTGAAAACCCTATGGAGTCGCCATGAGTCGGCTGCTACTTGGTGGCAAAATGATGATGGTGGTGGTGGTAGTGGTACTTCAAGCAGCATGCACTGCCCAGCTCTGTGAGGGGAAGGATGTGCAAGCAGCTGGAAGTAAGGGAAACAGAAATGTTAGCAAATGAGCAGGCAGGTGTGGAAGTACTCATAGCTGGTGGTGGGCGAGAGAGACCAAGCAGGTGGGCAGGAAATGGGTATGAGCAGGAGGTGAGGCATGGTGGTGGACAGGGAAGGACGGAGCCAATCTCTGCCTGGAGGCCCCTAAATCTGGAACCAGCCCTGATTCAGAGGTACACTGTCTCTGAACATGGTGGTTCCACTTAGCCATGCAGGTTTACAGCCATTGATGGACCTATCCTCCATGAATGTGTCTAATCTTCTTTCAGAGCCATCTAAGATAGCAGCCAGCTTTATATCTTGTGGCAGTGACTTATGAATGTTAATTATGCATTATGAAAAAAGATTTTTTTAAAGACATACCAATAAAGCTAAGAACATGAGAAAGGGGAAGAGGTTGATTCTTGAGCAGCGGAAACCTTACATCTCCTTGAACATGCAAGGAACGGAGAGAACTCCTGCTTCTTACATTCATTCCCCAAATCCTTGTCTCTTCTGGGAGCAGTGAAATGAAAAGCTCTTGCAAATTAAATATTGTCTAATTCCCTGTTCCTTTTTTGCACATTTTAATTATGTATCTAATGCACTGTAAATGTGACATCAGAATTCATGTCGAACACTCCGAATTTAGGTTTAATTTTTTTAAAGAAGTGGGAAAGGAAAATTATACCACATGAAAATATGTTCAGTGGTTAGAGTATAATTAGAATAGGTAATTGAGCTTGCATAATTTCAGGTTCTGTTTACTCCATATCCTTGTTGCAAATTGATTCAGAGTTACATGGGAAAAACTCTGTCATATGAATTGATTGATACTTCTCTTTTTTTTAACCATACACATTGTGAAGCATGAACAGTGCCATTCTTATTTTATTTTTTGCCGTCAAGTCACAGCTGACTTATGGTGACCTGGTAGGGTTTTCAAGGCAAGAGAGGTTCAGAAATAGTTTTCCATTGCCTGTCACTATGTTGTGATATGGGTATTCCTTGGTGGTTTCCCATCCAAATATTAGTCAAAGCCAAACCTGCTTGGCTTCTGAGATTTGACAAGATTGGGTTAGACTAGGTCAGGGCTCTGTTTTTATCAAGGCGTGATTTTAAAAAAAATTCTCACCCCTGCTGTTTCAGTCCCCAGATCGATTTCCAGTTTGATGTAGTGGTTAGGAACACGGACTGTAATCTGGGAGAACCGGGTTTGATTCCCAACTTCTCCACATGCAGCTGCTGGGTGACCTTGGGTCAGTCATAAGTTCTTTCAGAGCTGTTCGCTCAAGGGCAGTTCTCGAGAGAGCTCTCTCAGCCCCACCTACCTCACGGGGTGTCTGTTATAGGGAGGGGAAGGGAAAGTGATTGGAAGCCACTCTGAGACTCCTTCTCGTAGCGAAGAGTGGAGTGTAAATCCAATTTCTTCTTCTTCTTCTTCTTCTTCTTCTTCTTCTTCTTCTTCTTCTTCTTCTTCTTCTTCTTCTTCTTCTTCTTCTTCTTCTTCTTCTTCTTCTTTGTGCTTCCTTATTGCCGCACAACTTTCTGATTCCTTGCAACAACTTTTCCCCATAAAAGGCATAAATTTTTCAACATTAGTTCTGCAACGATAAATCAGCAATGTACATTATAAAAAAGTATATATATGAATAGCTGTACAGCTGACAGACTCAAAGCAAATGGCTATACAAAACCACAACAAGAAGTGGAGAGCCGAATTGCTGACCAAAATCTAAACAAATAGTCATTCCATTAGCAGCAGGGCTTTTCAGTAGCAGGCTCAAGGAGCCCTCCTTTGATGAAAGAATATCTTTACACCTGAGGAAAATGCCACCAGTAGTGGAACAGAACCATGGGTTCTAACTCAGTATGAAAAGAAACAATCTATAGATCATTTACGTATCATTCAATGAGAGCTGGTGTAGCACAGGGTGTAAGAACATTGAGTTATGACTAAGAATTAGTTATTTTTCCCCTGTTCAGTTTCTTTATCGTCCTGCTCTCTCATCCTTACCATAGTTTAATGAAGGGGATTTTAAAAATTAATTCTGGAACTATATTATGTGCCATTTCCTACAACTTTATGTGTGTGTGTGTGAAGTGCTGTCAAATTGCTTCTGATATGGCAACCCTGTGAATTTATCAAGCTGGATAGCCATGTTAGTCTGTCTGTAGCAACAGAAAAGAGCAAGTGTCCTATAGCACCTTAAAGACTAACAGAATTTGTGGCAGGTATGAGCTTTCATGAGTCACTGCTCACTTCTTCTACTGCTGTGAATGTATGTCCTCCACAACATCCTATCATTAACAGCCTTGCTCAGGTCTTGCAAATTAAGGGTTGTGGCTGTGGTTTCCTTGACTGAGTCAATCCATCTCAAGTTGGGTTTTCCTCTTTTCCTGCTGCCTTTGACTTTTCCAGTGACTTGTCTTCTTATAATATGATCAAAGTACAATAGCTACAGTTTAGTTATCTTATTGATGCATGCACACAGAAAATTGCATATAAAGACTGATTTTTTGCTATATCAATCCACACAGATTCACATTAAATGTATAACATCAATTAAAAAGAATGTTGATGCTGTTATGTGTAAAGGGTGGACTGAAGATGTCTAGAGAGATCCTTGCTAGTTTTATAGTCCTACTTCTGTGGGTTGCCCAACTGAGATCGTAGTTTTAAGTTACATCAAGATATTTATAACTTGTTGAATTCTGACATTGACAATGTGCCAATTGTAGGGAACCCATTTTTTAAAAAAATACAACCACATTTGTCTTGGTATAGCTGATTTTAAGCAGATTTAAGTGGCAATAGTTGTTAAAGGCTTCTAGATAGCTTTGAAGTCCAATTTTAGTGAAAGATAAAATAGCAGTATCATCTGCGTATAAAAGGATGGGTACTGATTTGCCTCCAAGTTTGGGTGGATAACTGTTCACAAGGTCAAGTGAGTGTGCCAAATCAGAAAGAAATAGGTTAAAAAGAAGGTGGGCAAGGACACATCCTTGTTTAATACCTTTCTTGGATGGGATTTTATTGGTCAGCCTACCATTTGGGGAATACTTAACTTGACTTGTTGTGACTGTATGTAATTTTTTTTAGAAGGAATAGGAGACATAAGTCAAGTCCTAGTCTGAGCAGTTTATCCCATAGTTTTTCTCTCGAGATTTAATCGAAGGCACTTTTTAAGGGGCTGTTGTTTTTTTGCCTAGTTTCATGTATTTTTCAGCTAGGGTAGAGAGAAAGACAATGGTCTAGGATTGATTTATTTTTAGAGAAGCCAATTTGTTCTGGCCCTCTGATGGCATTAGATTGGACCCAGTCAAGTAAGTGATGTTCTAGGTGCTTCGCATATAATTTCCCCCTGATTGATAGAAGGCTGATAGGGTGAAAATCTTCAAATAAGTTAGGATCGCCCTTCTTGTAAATTGGGGTTATGATTGAATTTAACCATGAATTTGATCAACAGATGTAAATAGCTTAGCTAATAGAGGGGTCCACCAATCAGCAAATTTTTTGAAAAGTTTGACAGGCACATGTGACAGAAATAAAGGTTTGGTAAACAGCAGAAGGTAAACAAGAGAGCTGCTGGGTCACGTGACTGAGAGTGGTGGGGGCAAGATTGCTCAGAATTCTCAGTGAGTGACAATTAACAGCTGACAGTTGAGAGCTGACAGTTGACAGAGTCAGCTGGAAGAGAGTTAGCTGAAGAGCTCTTGAGAGGAAAGGAGCCTCTGGATCTGAGTTAAATAGCAAGCTAGCAGTTTGAGGAAAACTGGGGCTGAATAACACTCCTAACTGGTACCCTCTAATAAGAAAGGAGAGTGAACGGAGAGGAGAAACAGTATAACTCCTCAGTAGTCACAAAACACCATATACACTACACCAAGGGAACTTGTAAGGTGGTTAAAGGAAGGACTAAGGGTCTGGAGGAGACTGGAGTAGCTGAGGTAGTTGCACCAGTCAGTGTCAGGGAACCAGACAAATAAAGTCCAAAGCTAACCACAGTCAGTTACTGGAGAGTGGAATCACAAATGGTTTCTGTGTACTAAAGACAATCTGGGACAAATTTAGAGTTATAAAGATACAGCCTATGTGAAGGCAGAGTGAAACAGTTATTCTATAAAGAAACAAAATATCCTGTGTAAATATCCCATCCCCCTGTTGAGTTTTCAGTGAAATAAAGAACTGTGCTGTTTGCCTTTCACAAGCACTGGTGCCTGACTTTTTGATAAAGATTTGTAACTGGCAGTTGTCCTCAATCCATCCACAAGAGATACAAACCCCAAAGATACTACTTTTTAGTGTGAATTGGTCATCCATTAGAAAGTGCGAGGTGATCAGTCATATCAGAGTAAAATAATCTGAATCCAGTATAAATATATATACAGAGACACCCCAACATGGTTTCAGCAACAGCCGGGAGGAGGTTGCTGTGTCATAGGAGTCCATCAGGACCAGGGGCACTACCTGGTTTCGAGTTAGTTATTAATTCTGTGATTTCATCAGTATCTACAGGAGGCCATCTAGGAATATTAGAGGGGATTCATCTCATCTGGCCTTGATAGGGGAGCAGTATGGGAATTAAAAAGCGTGGAGGAATGCTCAATCCATATTTGGGAAGAAATGCAAGCTTCTGGTAAGGGATTGTTATTTAACACCCTAGATATTGCCTGCCAAAAAGACTTGCCATCCCAAGATTTGATAGATAGGAAAAGTTGGTTCCATCTATACTGAAGATGATCATTCTTTTTCTTAACAATTAAATCTTGGAAGGTTTTTTTTTTAGAAGTAAAATTATTTTCCAGGATATCAGGGGTTTCCATCAAGCAAGATTCCCTAAATAGAGTTCTAAGTTTCCTTTTGAGTTCTAAACATTCTTTGTTGAACCAGGTTCAAATCTTAGAAGGGGTTATCTGGTCTAGCCAGTAGAGAGCAGTGCTTCCTTCTAACTTGACTTCATCCTAAAAGTTATCTGAGTAATAAGTCAAAATGTCAACTTCTCTTGAATGATTTGATCCCTGAGATCACCAATGATGTTTCCAACTTCTTACAGAAGTTCTTAAGATATAAAAATTTTAGTACTATTTTGATTGTACTAAATTTATATGGAATCTTAGATTTAATTTTAAGGTACAATGTTTTATATACCTTATGACTGATGATATGCCAATAAAGGTCTATGAATGAATGACTGCAGATGTCCCTGGTCATCTCCATCATACCACCTTCTATCTGACCCCCCCCCCCATCATGATAACCTTTCAGGCCTACAAACACCATCATCCTTCACCCCCATCCAACATACAGTTGTGGCTACTCTGTAGGGAGCAGAGTACAACTTTCTCTTTTTTATGTTTTTTTCTTTATACAAATCTAAGATAGTAAACACATACACACACACAAACTAAGACATCTTTGCACATTGCAGAGAAAAAAATTAGAATCAAAATATCAATGACCCAAGCAAATGACTTATATCTCATATCTCTCAGCACTATGCAGTAGATGCTGAAACACATCTTCTCACATTAATCCAAACTATTACAAGTTCAGAGGAGGAACCTGCTCATGACTACTCCAACAGTGGATAAAAGAGCACAGAAAGGTGGTAGTTTTCAGTGTGTTGCATATTGGTACGCCAGCGAGGCAAAAAGTTTGGCAAACCTGAAGGAACATAGTGTCTGTAAAAAATAAATAAAAAAAATGGAACAATGGAGTATTCCCAAGGTGCTGGTTCCACTTCCTTAACAAAGACAGGTAATTCAGAATCCCAAAATTCAGAGAGGAAATTTAAATCAGGAGACCATTGGGTCGGGCTGCCAGGTCCAGGCCTCACAAAGTGTGAGCTTTGGGTGCATGGGGAGGGAGACCAGGCAGGGGCTTGCCCACCCTACTGTCAGGAGGGTTTCTAGTTGGGATCATCAGTTCAGTGGCCTTACTTTTCTCAGTCTTTTTTCTCATCTGTAGCACTGTCTCATAGTGCTCCTTGCCCATACACAGCTACCTGTAAGGGTCTATGGTGTGCTTCAAACAATCAAAATGGACAAAATAAATACTAATTATTATTATTTTATGGCAACCTAAAAAGTACCCTCTTCACCCTTAATATGTCTGGCACAGCCACTTTAGGAGTGTGGGTGTGTTAAGTGCTGTCAAGTTGCTTCCAACTCTTGGCGATCCTGTGAATTAATGGCCTTCAAAACGAGCTATCGTTAACAGCCTTGCTCAGGTCTTGCAAACTGGGGGCCTTGGCTTCCTTGGTTGAGGAATGACCAAGTCCCAAAAGGGGATATGCATTTGCATTAGAGGTACATACTTATGCAGCATAAACATGTTATCCCTACATTAGCTTAAAAGCTTCAAGACCAAACTTAAAATATACCTCAGGGCAGTTGTAAAAGGTGTTAAATATTAGCATAAAAAGAGCAGATTAAATTGCTTACAAACTGTAATCTTTGTGTACATACTGCAGGTTTATCATCTCCCCTCGGTGAAGTATTCTTCCCACAGGTAACTGAGCAGAACAGAGAATTCATGGATTGGCATTAGAAATATCAATGCTGGTCAAAATCAAAAGGAGAAAAGAAGTCTCAGGTAGCATTTCTTACTACAGAAAACCCACGGTGTTGTCTGAAAAATACATACATTCGATGCTCATTGAGGTATAATTGGATTCTCTATGGGTATTTCGCAACTAAAGCTCTTTCAAGGTATGTGCTTCCTAAAGACCTATTTTCTTAACATTTTAAAGATGGCAATAAGAACATAAGAGACGCCAATGTTGGATCAGGCCAAAGGCCCATCCAGTCCAACACTCTGTGTCACACAGTGGCCAGAAATACCAGGTGCCTTCAGGAGGTCCACCAGTGGGGCCAGGACATTAGAAGCCCTCCCACTGTTGAACCTCCCCCCCCAAGCAGCAAGAAGACAGAGCATCACTTGCCCCAGAGCCCCTATCTATACCTTGTGGCTAATAGCCACTGATGGACCTCTGCTCCATTTGCTTATCTAATCCCCTTTTGAAGCCGTCCAGGCTTCATGTGAGATATATTCTACAGAATCACACAAAGGTGGTTAAACTGACATGCTGGGAATGATAATTTTGTTACAGTGATTGACACCAATGTTTAGGGGGGCATTCTTGTAATGTTAGGCATTATTTGTTCAGACCATATGAAATATCACAAAATGTAAGCACAGTCTATAAAACTAAAGAAACCAAAAGTCAAGACTACAGCAACTCTTAGACTGAAAGCACCACCACATACAGGGTAAAAGTAGACTTTCCTTTCAGGCATAGTTTAGTTAAGCGATTGATAGACAAAAATATATTGAAAATACTTATCATATGAGAAAAATAGGGTCAAACATTACTTTTTAGCCCTAATCTGGAGAACCAGGTTTGATTCCCCACTTTTCCACATGAAGCCTGCTCCGTAACCTTGGGCCAGTCACAGTTCTCTCAGAACTCTTTCAGCCCCATCTACCTGACAAAAAGCCTGTTGTGGGAAGGGGAAGGGCTCACAGGGTGTCGGTTGTGGAGAGAGGAATGGAAAGAGATTGTAAGCAGCTTTGAGACTCCTTAAGGTAGAGAAAAGCGGAGCATAAAAACCTACTTTTCTGCTTCATCTTGGAAGCTAAGCAGAGTTGGCCCTGGTCAGTATTTGGAAGGGAGACCACCAAGGAATATCAGGGTCATAACACAGAAGCAGGCAATGGAAAACCACCTCTGAATGTCTCTTGCCTTGAAAACCCCATGGGGTCACCATAAATCTGTTATGACTTGATGGCAAAAAAAAAAGGTTGCAGAGGGTCAGATCCCCTATAAAATAATATTGAAAGAGAAGTCATCTATAGGGTTGGCCCAGTCCCTACATTTATTGCAGTGGTTCTCTTTACATGGTATAGGCAGGGCTTTGGCCAGTCATTCTTGCTGAGTGGGCCTGCTTTGCTTCCAGGAGGGACTCTAAATAACTGAAAAAGAAACACAGTGATATTCTCATTAACCAATAGAAATGCCTGTTATCCTCTAACCAAGCCCTAGAAGCACCTTAACTTTACAATATCAGAGTACATGTGTGTATACGTATTTTCACAGTAACCCATATATTTATAGTGAATATTTGACTTGAATGATGAAGGAAAGTCCGGAATTCCAAGGATCTAATCAAATTCAAGTTAGATCATTTAGCCCTGGGCAAGCCTAGGTCCAAAATTCAAAACAGACAGCCTTATCAATACATGTTTGATTCAGCATCCCTTCCAGCCCATGAGGGATCCATCAGGAAAAGCAAATCAGCTTGTTTATGTACATATGCGTGTTTCTGTTTCCCTGTGGGCTGCCGTGAATGCTGTTGCAAATTTATCGTCTTCTTTTGTAGCTTAAGAATTTGAACATCAGTGTGTAAAGAACTTTTTGGGTAATGCATTCACAGTGATTCCTTAAAGGTATTCAGTGTTCATAGGGACTGAACCCTGATAAATGAGATATGCAATCCCCATTCCACTTTTGGATAATGGATGTTTTGCTCCTTAGTGGAGATATGAAAAACATTAAAATAGCATAAAATTTGCATATTTCTTAAAATTCAAGCACCTGCTTGCAAAGTCAGTACACTTGGTTCAGAAAAGTCTCACCCAATAGCCAGACATTTGCAATGTGGATCAGAAAATCTAGTGCCTCCCATAATGCTGTTGGCAAGACAGAAAAGTATGTGTGCATGTTAAGTGCTGTCAAGTTGTCTCAGACTCATGGTGATCCGATGAATCATTGTCCTCCAGAAAGTCCCATCATCAACAGCCTTGCATAAGGTCTTGAAAACTGAGGGCTGTGACTTCCCTGATTGAGTCACAACACAACAAACCTTTATTGGCATAACAACAGCAGCCTTTGGTACAGGAATGGCAAATAAGCAAAACAGTTAATTCACTACCCCTTCTGCCGAAAAAGAACTTCTCCTCCTATATGCTCTGTAAAGGACATTTGCCATTGCCCGATGGTATCAGTCCTGTTTGAGCCCTGATTGCATCAATGCAGTTCATGTTGGGTCTTCTTCTTTTCCTGCTGTCTTCAACTTTTCCTAGCATTATTGTCTTTTCCAGTGACTGATGTCTTCTCATAGTGGCCAAAGTTATGGAAAAGTAACCCCTTTTATTTCAAATGGTTGCTAATTATCTTTCAGTTCAGCCTTTCAGTTCAGTATTTGAACAAAGCCCAAGTGAGTTTGAGGCAGAGGTCGATTCGGGGGGGGATCGCGGGGGAACACAGTTCCCCCGGGTGAGGTGCGGGAGGGCGGGGCACATGACGAAGTCCTGCCCCCTGCTTCCGGCCGCCCCACTTCCGGCCCTCATTCAGCCAGGAGGAGGCAGGAGAAGAGGGAGGGTAAGTTGCTTCCTCCCCGCCTCTCCCCACCCCTGCCTGCCTGGGGCCAGGGAGGGCCTTGGCGGGGCTTCCTCGCACTCCCGCCGGCCTTGCAGGTCCACCACAGTGGCATATGCTAATGAGTTATGCTAATGAGTTCTCCTAGCTCTTTTTCTATGAAACGACCCCTGGTTTGAGGGTTGTTACCCTAGCAGCTGGTATGTATGAAGCTAGCCTGAGAAATTTCACTAAAAATGTGGCCCTTCTTTCTGGCATCCTTCTAAAAGTCCACTGATGTATCTCGTGAGGAAGAACCTGATTGTTTTGCCTTGAAATTTACCTCAGGCAATATCCAGTGACAATCTACAGATAAGGGATGCTACTGATTTTTTTTTCAGAGTTCTGGTTCAAATCAATTTTTGATTTTGCTTCCACCTTGTGGAAACTCAACCCTGCAAGTTTGATGTTTGTGCCATTTTATGTTATGTCATGCCAGTTTCCCCCATTAAAATGTAATGCGTCTTTCAGATACATATTTTTTAGAAAAATAATCTTGAATGTCAGTAAATCACAAAATTAGTATTATTCTTTTATACATATATTATAGGTATCAACAGCATGAATATAAATTGCAGTAAAATGGTGGACTGAAACCGTTCACCATATGAAAACAAAATTTTAAATTTACTTCCATCTCTATGAAGTATGCATGGAATTCCCAACCCACCAACTTCTACCTCCTTCCTGAGAAGTTTCAGTAGCAATCTGGAAATCTCTCATGTTTTTCTCAATCAACTTTTTCTCCTGATGAACCAAAGAAATGGAAAAGTGTATATTTTAGATGAAATGGGGGCCAACTTAAGGATGCATATCCACCTCTTAAGAAATGTTACTGGTTATTTCTCATTTCAAGAATGTGTTGAAGTTTCCTTGCCTGAAAACCTTTGCTGTTGTCCTTTAACATTCTAAAACTGTTTTGCCTGACAGGAGCCCCACACATTTCTATAGTGATTCTAATACGCAAACAGATTGTCCAAAGAGTACCAGTTACCATGATAGCTTTGCAAAGTTTGTGATGCCCCTGTTGCTTTCTATCTTTGGAAAATTGCATCCCTGGGCTCTTCACGTCTCTTTGTTGCTTACTTTGAGGGCTACTGCAAAGCTGACTCCTTCCAGGAATCTTTCTCTGTTGATTAATATCTCTGCAGTCTCAGGCTAAACCCTTGCCCTTCATCTTTACGTGGGATGACCTGACTTCTTTGAATTGTGAGCATTAGAGCATATGGGGATGCTTTGGGATAGGGAAGCATCGAGTGGATTTACTTCCTTGTGTAAATAATTAACAGCAACCCAAGTAGCATTTTGGAAGAAGGTTACTGATGTTTTTCTGATGACATTCTGCAGGCTTTGAATCTGGCTAACTTGCAATAATAGACAATCTGGGGAAAGCGTCAGCTTATTGCTGTGAAATAAATGCTTACCAGGTTTCTCCCCTTCCACCAGGCTAATGAAAGTTTTACATGCTGACATTAAAATATGTAGGCTCTTACATTAATATCGGGCTGGTGTAAATTATCTACACTCCTTAAAGTGATGTGCTATCTCCAAAACACACTGCTATTTAGCATAGATATTGAGCTCACTCACAAATCAGGATTCTAGCATGATATCCAGTGAACTTTTACATAATTACTTACTCTGCGGTGCCTTTCCCAGCTTTGAACTAATTCACATCTCTTGCTTTTTTTAAAAAAATGGATGCAGCAAAAGAGTGGCTATCCATGAAGTTTTGCATTTCTTTTTAATAGTGGTTCACACTGCATAATCAAAAATACAGGCTGACAAGGGTGAGCCGTTGCAAATAATGGAAATAAGAAAATAGAAAGAGGGGGGGTTCTTTTACTGTGGGTTTCTGAGGGCAGCTTTGAATGCCACAAAAAAGTGCCCAGAGAAGGTCTCTGAGTACCTTATCCAAGATGGATGACAATTGAGTATGTATATATATCTATATATATCTATATATATATATTATAATACCAATATATCAATTGGATATGATCCATTTAGAAGCAAGTCATTAGCAGAGATAAACTCAATTACTGGAACCAAGATATATATAGATATATATAGATATATATCCAGAACAAGCATGCATGATAACTGTTTACTGACACTTATTGTGTTCGATCTTTTGATCAGTTCTGCTTATGAAAGGGATACTTCTACATGTGCAAGTTTTGTGCCAATTTTTCTGTCCCATGGTAGTCCTCTTGAAGGGTGTCCTTCACTATTCCTGAGTGTCCACTGACACCCCCCACAGAACTTTGAGGTGCATAGCAAACTGCAGTGAGAATGGAGAGGTGGGCAAGTTCCATTCCAAATGCACTGTATAGGACCCAGCCCAATGACTTACATTTTGTGGTAAAACAGAGTTTCTACACAACCTAAAAACAGAATCCAGAATTTTTGGTCATGCAGCCCATGTGGGCTCTAGAATTATAACTACTCTGAGAGAGAAGAAAAGGGATTCTGCTAATCTTTCTTTGGTCATGTACAAGGATAATAAGGAAGAAATTACAGAGAAAACCCCTCAACACATTCTTGAAGGATAAATGGAAGAATTCTCACCACAGACCCCTAACACCATTTCCCATCCAATCACTGTGACTTCCTGACCTATAGCAGAGGTCATTTCAGGGGGGAATGCGGGGGAACGCAGTTCCCCCGGGTGAGGTTCAGGGGGCGGGGCAGATGATGAAGCCCCGCCCCCTGCTTCCGGCCGCCCCACTTCTGGCCCTCATTCAGCTAGGAGGAGGCAGGAGAAGAGGGAGGGTAAGTTGCTTCCTCCCCGCCTCTCCCCACCCCTGCCTGCCTGGGGCCAGGGAGGGCCTTGGCGGGGCTTCCTCGCACTCCCGCTGGCCTTGCAGGTCCACCGCCGGGCCCCTGATGTCAGGGGGTGTGGCATATGCTAATGAGTTATGCTAATGAGTTCCCCTAGCTCTTTTTCTATGAAATGACCCCTGACCTATAGAATTTACTTTCAGGGGCACAGAGGTTGGAAGTGGAAAGGAGGAGTTAGCAAAGTTAGCAAAGATATAGTTTCTGAATTGAACTCCATTAATTGTACTTTATACCCAGGCTGTTATTTGTAAACAACAACAACAATCCTGCTAAGTGCTTATGCCTGTAACAGTGCAGTTGTTCTTACATCTTTCCAGGTATGTATAAAGCAGGGGTGTCAAACATATGGCCCATGGCCAGATTTGGCCCGCACAGGGCTCAAAAACAGCCCCCTAAGCGACTTCTTTCTCCAGAGTCCTTTCCCAGGGCTGCTCCTGCAGCCACACCCTAGCTTGCGTTTTCCCAGCTCTTTCAGTGGCTCTTTGCTTCCTGCCTCCCTCCCCCTCCCTGCTCTCTCCCTCTCCCCCTCTGTGGCTACTTCCTGCTTTAAATGGGAGAGACACAAAGACAAGACTGTTTGTCTGTCTCTCTCTCTTTCTCACACAGAGAGCTTTTGCTTCCTTCTCCAGGGCTGCTCCTCATCTTTTGGGGAGGGAGGTGGGGAAAGAGAAAACAGAGTTGGTGTCCCATTGCAGTTTCAAGATCAACAAAATTTTATTCCAGGTATAAGCTTTTGTGTGCAAGCATACTTCTTTGGAGGGAGGGAGGGAGGGAGGGAGGGAAGGAGGGAGGGGGGGAGTGGATTCTTCTGATAAGCACAAGGTACACTGAAGACCTTATTTTGGCTCATTCTGAAAAACTCTTTTTTAATATTTGGATTTCTCTGTTCATATCTGGATTTATTTTCTTTCAAAAAGACCCCGATTAGGAATTAGAACATGTGGATTGGCCCTTATATCTTGGAGAGTGTACTGATTTCAGATGCCAAATGATAATAGAACAGTAGGTGTGGAGATATCAGCACTGGTAATGAGACAGGAAAACTAGCTCCAGTCCAGGTGGATGCATTGTCTTGAGAGCCAGTTTGGTGTAGTGGTTAGGAGCATGGACTCTCATCTGGGAGAACTGGGTTTGATTCTCCACTCCTCCACATGTAGCTGCTGGTGTGACCTTGGGTCAGTCACAAGTTCTCTCAGAGCTGTTCTCTCAAGGGCGGTTCTCGAGAGAGCTGTCTCAGCCCCACCTACCTCACAGGGTGTCTGTTACGGGCAGGGGAAGGGAAAGGGGTTGTATGCCACTCTGACTTCTTTGGGTAATGAAGGGCAGGGTATAAATCCAATCTCTTCTTCTCTCTTCCTCTCTTCTTCTCTCTTCATTAGCAATAGTAATTCCACTATCTCTATTTCTAATCTCCATTTGAAATTCCTCTGCTACTGGTAGGTCAGCACTGCTACTCTTAGGTCAGCAACTGAATGCTGTGGTTTCTAATGTCAGACTTCTGTCCATTTATTCTCTGCATCCTCCTGGACTGAATTCTCCTGGATGGAATTGAGACCTATGTTTCCTGTCTCGTTACTGATGCTGATATCTGCACTCCTACTTCCCCTCTGCATATCACACATAATCCAATCATGCCTGCTATTGCCATTTGGCATCTGAAATCATCTTTATAAAGTTTATATCTCTGGTACCTTATGTTACATTTTATAACACGCATGGACCGGCCCAACAAACTGACATTTATGTAAGATCCAGCTCTCATAACAAATGAGTTTGACCCCTCTGATATAAAGGCTTCTAACCATATGGACCCTCTACCATGCTTAATATAACACAAAAGAGACAATCCTGTCCTGGGACTTGGTGTTTGAAATAGGATTAACATACCTTCAGAAGAACCAAGTGGGTGACATCTTTACAGTCGCCCTGAGCCTGCTTGCGGGGAGGGCGGGGTATAAATCAAAATAATGAATAAGTAAATAATGAATGTAGGTTTCCGGGAGAAAAATTGGTGAGATTTTAACAACCAGGTCTCTAAAGGTACAGGTAAATAGCATTTGTTATAAAGTATATTGCCAGCTTAGCTTGAGGTCGTCAGAGCATGGAAATGTGCAGGGTCAGCCATGGTTAGTGCTTGGATGGGAGCCCACCAGGAGACTAGGCTTGCTGCATGGAGGAAGGCAATGGCAAACTGTCTCTGCTTGTCTCTTACCTGGAACACCCTATAGATCGGGTTGCCATGAGTTTGGTTGCAACTTGACAGCACTTTCTGCCTCTTCTAATAAGCATAAGAACTATCTGAGCAACTGGGGGAAAATAGAAATATAAGCCAGGTGATTTAAGCCCTTTTAAGCCTTATTTTCAGTGGTGAGGAGCAAACTTTTCCATTAAAATTGATTGGACTTTAAAAGTGTGATCCTGAGCACAGTTATACCCCTGTAAACTCATGAACTTCAGCAGGTTTAGAAGGGTGTAACTCTGTTTAGGATTGCACTATCGTTCACTTAACATCTACCAAATATGCCACTGCCGCTTTTTTTAAAAGCCATTTGATCATTTCCATTATCTCCTTTTTTTTTAATGTATACTGTACTACGTCAACTTTCAGAAGGCCTCCAAGATGGACATTTCAATGCATCACCCACACTCTCCCAGCTATTGAACACACAGTAATCCCTGTGTGAGGGGATGCGGTTCCTTCACCCCTGCTCTGGAATAAGAATTGATGCCAATTAAGCCGTCCATTAAGCGGTGCCTTCTCAACAATTCATGTCAGACTGAAAAGAGACTTCCAAAGATTATCATGGTTTTCCTCTATAATACGAGAAAAGCTTACAGAGATCTGCAACACTTTCCCTCCTTTGTAATACTAGATCTGATTCAATAAATAGCCCTAAAAGGAAGGTTGGGCAATCTTATGCAGTCCTTTTGTTGTCACTGTTGTTTGCTTTCTGCTACTGGAATGCTGTAAGCTTTTTAAAATCCAAGATGAATGGCTTTAGGAGGTCTCAGGAGCCTTCTCCAGTATCGGTGTAATCCTAGGGCAAAAGGGCATAAATAAATTGACAGTTGTCAAGCAATCTGCAAGGGCAGGGGGAGGGGGAATGGCGATTTCTGTTTAACAAAGACTGGTCTCATTTTAGATAACAGCTGAAAGGTGGTTGAATGGGGTACACTGGGCAGGGGAGATTTATTTATTTATTTATTCAGTTTATGTCCCTCTCTCCCCCTCTATCGTGGGGCCAAGAGTGGTCACGCCATATAATAAACAAACTATAACTTAGTTAAAAACATACCAATTTTAGAATTCCAGACATTTACAATATCAGATGGTGTAGCCCAGAGGTGCTGTCTTATTCTCAGGTAGCCCCAACAACAGGGCACCCCACTTCTAACCTGAACCAGAGACCCACAGAGTCAGACCAAGTAGGGCACTCTTAGCTTGAACCACAGAGCTAGCTGAAAGCTCTGGAAAAGGGTTTCCGTTTTCAGGTTGCACAAAGTAGCCCCTGAAGCAATCTCTAGTCCTCCCCATCCGCCCTGCAAGGGTATGCATATGAAACAATAATGAGTTCCACCAGGTAAAGTATCTACATTTCTATAGCTATTCAGCAGCAACCTGGCGAACAGCTCCTCTGTCTCCAAATCTTCACGTAGCCCTTTTGTGTGACTCCTGTGTCCATGTGGAAATCCTTTGTCTCCATTTATTTATTTATTTATTTATTTATTTATTATATTTATACCCCGCCCATCCTGCAACAGGCTCAGGGCGGCTAACAAAGCGGTACAATGTACCTAATTGGCATAACCATAAATATTAAAACTACATAAAACACATACTCATTCATGACAAAAATCAACAATTAGCAGTAAAGTGCTTGCAGTACTGAAGATTAGATGACGTGCTTCCAGACCTAAATCCGTGTTGTTCATCTAATCATCATCCCTCGCGCTGATGGGCCTAGTGATACACTGGGCCAGACCTAGGATCCAGACGTTCAATAGGATCATTGATGGTAACAGTAGTGGTGACTCCTATTTAAAAGCCTGGCAGAAGAGCTCCGTTTAACAGGCCCTGCGGAACTGTAAAAGGTCCCGCAGGGCCCTGATCTCCTCCGGGAGCTCGTTCCACCAGTAGGGAGCCACCACAGAAAAGGCTCTGGTCCTGGTACTGGTGAGCCTTGCATCCCTGGGGCCCGGAATAGTCAATCGATGTTGGGCCCCTGACCGTAGTGCTCTCTGGGGTACATATGGGGAAAGGCGGTTCCTCAGGTAGGTCGGTCCCTGGTCATGTAGGGCTTTAAAGGTAAGCACCAGAACCTTGAAATGAATCTGGTATGCTATTGGTAGTCCGTGCAGTGACCTAAGCACTGGTTGGATGTGCTCCTGATGTGGGAGGTCCATCAGCAGCCTGGCTGCGGCGTTCTGCACCAGCTGCAGCTTCCAGATTTGGGACAAGGGCAGCCCCATGTAGAGAGTGTTGCAGTAGGCAAGTCTCGAGATGACCGTCGCGTGGATCACCGTCGCCAGGTCGTGGTGGTCAAGGAAGGGAACCAACTGCCGAACTAGCCAAAGATGATAAAAGGCCGATTTAGCAGTGGCTGCTACCTGGGCCTCCATTGTCAGGGAGGCAACCAGGAGCACCCCCAGACTCCTAACCTCCGGTGCTGGCACGAGAGGTGCCCCATCGAAGGCTGGGAGTGGGACCCCCAACCCTGAACTGCCACAGCTCAGGAACAGGACCTCCGTCTTCGCCGGATTCAGCTTCAACCGGCTCAGCCGAAGCCAGCAAGCCACAGCCTGTAACGCCCAGTCCAGATCTTCCAGTCTGGAGTCTGACTAGCCACCCAACATCAGATAGAGCTGGGTGTCATCAGCGTACTGATGGCAACCCAACCCATACCTCCGAGCCACCTGGGCAAGGGGGCGCATAAAGATATTAAACAACATCGGGGACAGTACTGCGCCCTGGGGTACGCCACACTCAAGTGGGCGTCTCCCGGACTACTGTTCCCCAAGCACCACCCTTTGTCCCCAACCCTGGAGAAAAGAGACAAGCCACTGTAAGGCGAGTCCCTGTATTCCCAAATCGGCGAGGCGGTGGGCAAGTAGCTGGTGGTCGACCATGATGAACACAGCCGATAGGTCTAGCAACAGCAACGCCGCCGACCCGCCCTGATCCAGGTGCCTACGGAGGTCATCAGTGAGAGCGACCAACACCGTCTCCATCCTGTGACCTGGGCGAAAACCGGACTGGAAGGGATCAAGAGTAGAAGCGTCATCCAGAAAACCCTGAAGCTGTGCTGCCACCGCCCTCTCAATCAATTTGCCTAGATAGGGCAAATTGGAAACCGGCCAATAGTTGGCCAATTTGGCTGGATCCAGAAATGGTTTTTTTCAAGATGGTTTTCCATACCTGTCCTTCCTGCCCACTCCCACAGGATACCAAGATAAACTAATCAAATATTCAAATTATTAACGACCCTTCCTGATGCTGATCAGGGACCCATTTCCCCCCTTTTGTCTAAGACTGGGAATCTATTCAACCTTCCCCGGTTGGAACTCCAATGACTATCAAACCCATTCACCCAACTTCGGTAGGACCATTAATATGCATTAATCCCATCAAGTTCTGGCCCCGGAGACCGCCCACAGAATTCCTATAAAAATAGAGAGCATGCCCTGCCTCGGTGTGCACTCTGAGGGTTCCTATTTCAAGTCCACCCCCAAAGTCTCTTCTTTGGGCCTCCTACTCCTTAGTGTGAAATGCTGGTTGTTTGCACTCACTGACCCTTCTATTCACTATCATCACCTCTGTTTTCTTAGTTCTGAATTGAGAGTTCTTTCTTGATGTCTAGTGTGCTTGCAATCAGGGAAATTCTTTAATAAAAGTATTTAAATTACTCTTCAGATTTGGAGTCTTCTTACTGTTCCAGACCTTGGTATAAACTGGTGTGTGATCCCTGGTACCCCTCTGGCCTCCCCTGCCACATAACTAATTTTCCCCAACAACGAGGCAGGCTGTTGGTGGTAACAATGGCACATAATAACGCTATGGCACTGTCCCAGGAGAAGAAAAAAGGGGGAGGGAGGCTGGAAAATTTATATACGTAGGAATTCTCCTGACCTCACCCATGTGCTTGGTGGTACATTAACCATTTTACAGGACCTGCAGAACTGTACTAGGTCCTGCAGGGCCCAGATCTCACTTGGAAGTGCATTCCACCAAGCTGGAGCCACAGCCAAAAAGACTCTGACTCTAGTTGAATACTCCTTGGTCTCGGGATCACCAGTGTGTGACCGTAGTGCTCTTTTTTGGGGGGTATGCTTGGAGAGGCAGTGCCTAAGTTATGTTGGTCCCAGACTGTGAAGGACTTTAAAGGTTAAAACTGATACCTTGAACTTGACCTGGTAATTCAATCTGGAGCCAGTGCAGCTGGCAGAGCATTGGTTGGATATGGGCTCTAATAGGCTCTAAAATGAGAGGCAACACAATTTAGTTGTCTATTACCAGAGACAGGGTTGGTATCAGCATGCCCTCAGGTAGGTTTTTGGCAGGGTTCAGTGGCAGCACCCCTTGGCTACTCATTTGCTAGCTCTGCTGCACCACCCATGCTCCCTGCTGCATGCACCACCTGGTGCCACTGAGGAAAGGGCTGCAGGCAGCTGTGAGTGTGGGCAGTGGCAGCGTTTCTCAGCGGGCAAGGGAAAGACACATTAGCAGGTAGGAGGCATGCAGGTAGGTGGGTGAGGAAGAGGCCCTGCTGGTGAGCAGAGGAGGGGAAGGAGGTCCTGGGAACTCTCTGCCCAGGTCTCCAGATACCTGGAACCAGTCCTGACCAAGGGAGAGGGGTCTCCTCAAGCCATGAATACCCCATTCTGGATTCCTGTATACTCTGGAATTGACTATCTCATATTTATTTTAGGCCCTGAAACACAAGATAGATATGTCAACCAGTTGCTAAGGAAAATACAGTGAAACTGGCAGGAAAAAAAGAAGAGAAAAAATACTTCTTGCAAAGATTCCAGTGCAACATAGCTGCGACTGTATTGTGATGTTCTCTGTAGTCCGTTTGAACAATTTTACCGCAGGCACTGACCATGTGTTGACTGTTTCATCCTTTGACTTGCATTCGCTGTTACCACTGGTCTTCTGAATCGTGGCTTTCATACTATTTCTTTCAAGCACCTGCTCTTGTGCAGCTAGAATGAGTCCTTCCATGTCTCTCTTCAAGTGCTCATTTTGGAGACACTTCCAGGTATTTTCACTATAAACCTTGTTCGCTGTGTTTTTCAGATGTTGCCCATGCAAGTGTTTTCCCTTCCAGTTGTTAGGATGAGTTTTGATTTCAGTCGTTTTATAATCTTCTTTGGTTTCTGTAACCTTAAATAAGTCTGCCTTGTAGACTTCAACTAGAAGCTTTTCTTTGCTTTTCTTGTTTTTCTTCAGTGTTCATTTTTCTTCTTCAACTGCTTGTTTAACTTTCAGGAGACCCATATCATCATCATCATCATTTGTAATCATTGTTGTCCTCCTCCTCCTCCTCATCTAATCAATATATTGATATTTATATTAAAATATATTCAAGGCATGTATTGGGGCATCACTACAGGTGTTCAGGTGCTACTGGACTGGAATCTCACTGTTCTGTAGGAGGTGCTGGAACAGGAGGAATTGATGTATGAAAGTGAGATAAAGTTGAATGGCTGAAATTCCTGGGAGATAATAAATGATGTGATAATAAGTGGACTAACATCCCTGGAAGAGCTGATCATGAGTGGGATAAGAATAAACAGCAGGAGGGGCAACTAAAGAGCTAAGATGAAACAACAGAAAGAATGTGTCAAAGAATAAGATGGAAGACTATGGCCAGGTGGCTAAAAGCAAAAAGAGTCATGAGGTTTTGACAGAAATCCCTTAGCCCTTCTATCCCCTTATAGGATTAGGGTTGCCAGGTCCCCTTGTCACTCTGGTGAGAGGATTTGGGGGCATTCTGGCGGTGGGCAAAGATGCCCCCAAGGCCCACCCCCAAGAGCAATCACTCACCCAGCCACCCCTCTCCCTTCCCTCCTGCTAGTTTTAAAGGGCCCTCCAGCTGGTCAGCTGAAGCCCTCTAAACTGGGCAGGAGGGGAAGGAGAGGGGTGGCCGAGCGGGTGGTCACTCTTGGGGGCAGGGCTTTGGGGCAGGACTTCTCTGCTGGCCAGCTGGCTGGGGGTGGATTGAAACCCCCAGTAGTGGGGAAAGCCCCACCTGGACCTGGGGGCTGGAAACTCTATATATGATGGATATAAGGGATCAGGGATCTCCATTCCTACTTAGATCTGATGAAGGGTGCTTTGACTCTAGAAAGTGGGAGAATCTTGTTGGTCTTCATGGTGCCCCTGGACTTTTCTTCTACAGACCAACATGCCTACCCACCTGAAACTAAGTTATGATGGAAAATGAAGCAGACCAGAAGATTAAAAGCAGGAGTGGTGCTAAAGGAATCAAGGACCAGCTGGTAGAATCTAGTTGTAAAAGGGAAGTTTTCAGAGACAGAAAAATACCTTAAAACCCTATATAAAGCTAAAAAGCAAGCTGGAGGATTTTACCTGGTTCACCTGACACAGTTGGTGCACTAATTACCTCCTGTGTCTCCTGCTCCAGCTAGATACCGACTGTCCATTTCTCCTGGGTTTCCTTTGTGTCCCATATGGCCTAATCTTGTACATCAGAAGCTTTTCTTCAGATTTTCTTCAAATTACAAAACTTTCCTCAGAACATCTTTCTTCTGAGACTACAAGGCAACAGACTACATTTTTTTCTTAGGAATTCATACAGAGGTCTGGCGAACTCCAGCATCAGTAGGTGGGCATGGTGGTTTGGGTATGCATATGGATGTGTGTCCTTTCTTCTCACATGTCACTTATTATTCCATAATAAACATGACATGGATGGTAAAGTAAACTAAAAATCCCATGATCTTCTCACTCATTTCTTACCTAAAAGATCTCTATATTTACAACAGGAAAACAGTTGAACTTCTCAGTAGCTAGTAGGTCTTACCTTCAAAGGTGGGAATTACCACCCTGATCTCTTCTCAAACTGATTTTAATTGGAACCATAGAAGAGTTTCTCCCACCCGCTTAACTGGTTTTTGCAATGGTGAGAACATACTTTTCTCTCTCCCTCTCTTTGACTGGAACTGTGCATTATCAAATACTTCACTATTCTAATCATTCTCCTCCAATATTTTCTTCCCTCAAAGTACAATCCCAGAGGTGACTGATCATGACAGTGTACCATTTAATGACATGTAGATCAAGCTTCTCTCTTACTTCTCCTGTTTTTAATGTCCCCACAGCTGCTTCTTAAGGTCAAAAACCACATCAGGAGATCCAGTCATAGATGTCCAACAAATCTGGCTCCAATGTGTGCAGCATGCATTGGGCAACGTCCAACCACTTGCAGATTTTTCTGGCTGTAGCCCACTAATTTCCCCTGAAATTTTGTTCCTGGGGGCCAACAGGAGCAGGAACCATATGGTGAAGTGGCTCTCTGCAGCCACAGGGAAGAGTTGGCTGGAATCACCACCTGCTCTTCTGCAAACGGAAATGCCATTCCCTTAGAGGAACTGCATGGTTGGATAAACCCTTCTAGTTCTGACTTCTGCAATTGTCAGGTCGCTTATGGGTTGCGATGGGGGGGAGTAGGTCCTGGTCCAGGACACTCTAAGGCAGTGAGCACTCTAGCATTTGGCTTGAAAATTCTATGATACCATAGAGTTTTCAGGTCCAATGCTAGACTGTCCCACCCGGTGATGTGCCCGGCCCAATCTGGGCACTTTGGGGGCAGGGCTCCCCCTGCTGGCTGGATCGGGCCAGAAGTCAGGGGCCCTTTGAGCAGGCAACCCCTCCCCCCGGGGGGGACCTGGCAGCCCTAGCAGTTAGTGGGTTCCACCTCTGAACTTGGAAGGGATATTTAAATCCCATTTTGGAAATTGGGTAAATGCTTGGACTAAGAAATGCCCCCCTCCCCCCCAAAAAAGGTTCTGAAAGACTGCAGACTTTTATGTTAAAAAAAATCCCTATGGAGCTGGTGGTTAACATAACATTAGCTGAAGTCTGTGACAAATGATCATTTCTTCTTCCTGTGCATTTCAGTTTTAAAACTACAGGTACCACTAAGAACATTCAACTGATCTTTCCTGTGGGGGGGGGGGCAATTTGACGTGTGACATGAATGTGGGTTATGTTCTCTTTGGGGCAGGCTAGCGAGAGAATGTGACAACTGAAGACCTATTGCACCTCTTAATGGAAGCAGAAGGCATTTATCTGAAGCATTAATGAACTCTTTGATCTCTGTAATCACATAATTCAAAGAAACTGATTTTGTGACCATTGGAGGAACAAGCTCCAAATGATTAACAATCATTCCACAAAGACTTGTTTTAACCTCGGCTGCCCTAGAGAGAACCTGCCTTCAAGTTGGCTACAGTGTTGCTTTATTTCAATTCATTTTCATTCTAATTTGCACAATCTCTCTTTCATTAGCTGTTCCTCAGTTTAATAAGAACTACAAAGTGAATTCTGCAGCCCTTCCTTCAGTCACTGGGAACCTAAAAAGATGAGCACAGAGCCCACTGTGAATTAATAAAAATTGTCCTACAGCCAGTGTGGTGCAGTGGTTAGGATGTTGGACTAGGGTCTGGGAGACCCAGTTTCAAATCTCCATTGTGCCATGGAAGCTCACTGGGTGACCTTGGGCCAGCCACACGCTCCTAGCTTCCTCTAACTCACCAGGTTATGGTGAGTATAAAATGAAGGAAAGGAGAATGATGTAAGACACTTTGAGCCCTCACTGGGGAGATGAAATATAGACAGACAAACATATGAGATAGATAGATGATAGATGACAGAGTTAGATCATAAAGACTGCCATCCTTGAAACAGTCCATGGGCCATCTTGTCCAGCATTTGCAGCCACACTAAAGTTATACAGCTCTAGACCCGGCTTGCAAGGGAATCAGATATGAACATCGTTCAGACCACCTTTGCTCCCATAAAACAAAGGTGGTCTATAAATGTAACAAATAAAAAATCCAACTAAATCCTATGCAGGTACTGCAGTCCACTGAACTCTGCATTGGATTGTACTAATTTCATAAATGTTGTGTAGCTTGGCCATGTTGGTATTTACATATGTAAGCAGAGCATGTTTCCATAGTGGTTCCAACAAAGAAGAGAATATAATTTCACCTCACAACTGAATTCCTACAGCAGTGCCTTGCCCACTTTCATTTTTGCTGTTGCCCAGGATCCTGCACAATGACCTTCAAATACCAGCTAATTTAGATATGGTCCATCAAGATCACACAGGATCTTGATGGCCAGAGCTGATGAATGAATACTGCAAGCTGGGAAGAAAGACATCAAAGTCATGAATGTACCTTATCATTCCAACACTTCCGCTGAATGCATTGTCATTTGAATCTGAATTAGCTATATCTCTTACAAAATTGTCAGCCTGGAAATTGAAGAAGAGGAACTGTGGTATTAGTTTGCAACCGGGAGAAACCAATGAATGGTCCTCTTCACATTTTTATTATCCCGACGTTTGGATCTGGATCCAGGTTGTCCTGAAATTTATGGGTCTTTCCATTGACATTAGCTTGGGTTCCATTTGATTTTGTTGAAAAACTGGCCATTTGGTTAATCCCCATTAACAGTGCAATCCTCAGCAGAGTTACACCCTTTTAAATCCATTGACTTAGGGGGTGCAGTTCTGGGAAGATGCTCCCATACAGTTTTGACTATCCTTCAGCAACCCTGTTGACTTTCTTCTACTTGCTTTCCTAGGGGAGAAAAAAAATGGATTTGTTTCGACATCTCAATTCAGGAAAGTAGCACAATATGATGAGGCTGATCGCCAGTTTACCAGACAAACAAAAGTGCTTTAATCAACCATGAGGAGACAAAGAGTCTACATTGCACAGATGGGCAGTTAATTTCTTTTCCATTGCATTTGCAGTGTTCTCTATGATATTGTAGCAGCTGTGATGAGAATGGTGGATGTCCCCAATCTATGCTCCATTTAACTCCTGGAATTCTAAAAAACATCACATTGTGTAGGAAATGAAAACTCCCTTTCAACAATGAAGTGTGGCAACCCAAAGCAGTGTTAAGTGCTTTAATAATTTTGGGATTCATGTCTTTTGCAAATGCCCAGTAATTGTTCATGCTGTTCTAACAGCAAAGTAGTCTCCATAGATTTCCACAGCTATTTTCTGAAACTTTATTATCCTGCCTAAATAGCTGTAAATAATATTTTTTAAATAAAATCACATTCCTGTAGCATTTTCTTTTCAATAAAAAAAATAAAAATCATAATGACCATGGGAGATAGGCGAGAGCAGGGGTCCCCAACCTTTTTGAGCCTGTGGGCACCTTTAACATTCTGACACAGTGTGGTGGGCACAACCACAAAATGACTGCCATGAAGTAGCTGTGGATAAATGGAAGAGCCACTTCTTTGCATGCAGAAGGTTCCAGGTTCAATCTCCTTTAGGGCTGCCAAGTCCCCGCGGGGGGGCGGAAATCCCCTCGCCCCAGAGGCCCATTCTCTGACGCCGGGGAATCAGGCCCCGGGGGGAACCCTGCCCCAGCGTGCACGTCACAGGGAAGTGACGTTATGATGCCGGGCACGCTGGGGGCGGGGCCATGGCCATACAAGGGAAAAGTCTATGGGCACGCGCCGGGAGCCACCCCAGAGTCCCCCGCTGGCAAGGTAAGTCAGACTTGGCAACCCTAATCTCCTTTCTTCAAGGAACTCATACATGGTTCTCCCCTTCTCCATTTTGTCCTCACAATAATTATGTGAGGACAATTAAACAAAGGGACTGTGAATACACCAAGGTCACCCAGTGACTGTAATACCAGAGTGAGAATTTAATCCTGAATCTCCCAAGTGTCAGCTAGCTGCCATGCTTTCTTTGCTTTCTTTCGTCCCTGATTTTTGCGCAGCTGCACATGCTTGCTTTGCTTAGCTACCATGGGTAACATAAGGGAGGCGCTCTTTCCCCCGTGCAAACTGGTTCAGCCAGACAGCGCTATCAGTATAACCTTGAAGGGAAGGGAGGGCTTGAATTCCACTACGGGTGTGAATATTTCTGCTCTCAAGGGATTGGGGTGAGTCTCCCATTCATGATGTAATATCCTGCCGGGAGAATTCCCGCGTGTGCACTTGGATTTCATTTGCTTAGCTAGATGCAGCATCAGAGTATATGTATGGAGCTCCTTGCACTAATCGTTATTTCTGACAATGTACCTGTATCGCTTGGCAACAGACCAGTATTCCAATAAAACATAGCCTTTTCAGGAGAGTGTGTTTGGACCTGCTTGCTGTTGACCCTGACAACAAGTCCTAGTCTAACGTTGTAATCACTGCACTGCAGTGACTCCCTTAAATAGCATTGATGTTTTACTGATATTCCAGTGTTTCTCAATGACATTATTTACATTGTGAACCAAAAGAAATAGGTACCAGTTTGAAGTCACAGTTTCCTACCAAAAATCCTGCATGTGGTAATTTGTTGGGGGTGCTAAGAATGTTCATTGTTCATATAGATTTCCTAATCCCTGTCACAAAAAGTACAGTTCCTAGGAGCATGACATTGTTGCCCGAGGAAATAACTCTTCTATTTTCACTGTGGAAGCTGCATGAGAGGCCCTTAGAAGATGTCTTAGATATCCTGGATAATCTTAGATACCTGGATAATCATATGTGGAGAAAATGTGGCCTACACACCCAATCCTGGTCTCCCTAGGTTTGCCAGCTCTCGATTAGGAAATACCTGGAGATTTTGAGGTTGGAACTTGGGGAAGGGGAGGTTTGGGGAGTGGAGGGACCTCAGTAGGGTATAATTAAATAGAGTCCACCCCCCATTCCCAAAGCAGCCATTTTCTTCAGGGGAACCGATCTCTATTGCCTAGAGATCAGTTGTAATAGAAGGAAATCTCCATGTGCCACCAGGTGGCTGGCAACCCTACTCCTTAAGCTAGACTAATTATTACGCCTCCTATTTAGGGTTGCCAACTCTGGGTTGGATAATACCTGGAGAGTTTAGGGGTGGAGCCTGAGGAGGGTGGGGCTTGTGGAAGGGAGTAACTTCAGTGAGGTATAATGTCATAGAATCCATCTTCCAAACTGACCATTTTCACCAGGTGAACTGACCTCTGTCACCTGGAGATCAGTAGTAATCCCAGGAGATCTCCAGCCACCACCTGGAGGCTGGCAACCCTACTTTTATTGGAGACATACTTTAACCTGGGGGGGGGGGAGAGCAAAAAACCTTACAAACCACTATTAGGGAGTCTAAGCTTTCAAGTTTTCTAGTTTCAGGAAATTATTTTCATGTTGACTTGCCTATCATGGAAGCCTACGTGTTGCAGAGGATCATGGGAAGTGTTATAAAACACCCATTCCATTCATAAAGTTTGCTGACCAGACCTCCTGCCCAGCATGAGGTGATAACATTCCCCTAATGTAGCCAATCCTCCAAGAGCTAACAGTAGCTCCTGTAATAAGAGCTCTGTAAGCTCTTGGAGGATTGGCTACATTAGTGGTGTGTGGCCTAATATGCAAAGGAGTACCTGCTACAAAAAGAGCCCTGCGGCGGCGGTGGTAACATAACTTGATCAATAGGGGTTAGATAGCTTTCGGGTTGGTTGGGCTGCCTTAACTGATCATTAGGGACCCTTGATACACATGTGAGAAAACTGTAGGATACCCAGAGCACAGTTTGAAACCCAAGATAATGCTCAGCAATGAAGATGAGATGGTAAATTATGTTACTAATATTTCAATCTAGTGGTCTATGGATAGTGTCCTGCATATATTAATGATATATTGTCATTTTGTATGAAAGAAAGGCCTTTCACAGTTAGAACAACTCCAACTATATATTTTAAATTGGATCTCTGAAACTGCAGATTTTTTTTTTTTAAAAAAATAAAGTATCTCTGGAAGAAATTGTTAGAATTTGAAAAGGCAATATAGGAGAATGATATAATGCAAATCACACTTGGCAAGTATGCCACAAGGGCTTAAAACCAGGATAAGAAGTGGATTAATGGAGGAAAAATAGAATAGCCAGCTGTGCATCAACATTTTCAAAAGAAAACAATGGGGCTTTTGTGATGGCCCAATCTTTTGCTTTTTTAAAAAAGTTCTGTTCGGCATTTCGGTGCATGGATGAAAGGAAGTTTAGAAGCGTCCCAGAGTTTGGTACGTGTTAATGATATAGGAAGGGGAATGAAACTATTGTGATCCACAATGAAGAAATTAGAACTGCTCCATTCCTGCAGAGAGAGAGTTGGATGTTCTCTTTCACACAAAGACATACACAACAACTGCATGTCCAGATTTGCAAAAGAGCTCAGCATGTCAGATGCTGGACAAGAGTATCTGATCTTGTGCACAATGATTTTTTCAGTGCTTGAATATTCCTGTAATTATGGGGGAAACTTAATGAGCCGGAATGGAGTGAAGAGTGGGCCCATTGCTCAGCGGTACAACAGATGCTTTGCCAGCCTCCAGGTGGGACCCGGGGATCTACTGCTCTTACAACTGATCTACATCTATCAGTTCCCCTGGAGAAAAAGGCTGCTTTGAAGGGTGGACTCTATGGCATTGTACCATGCTGAGGCCCCTCCCCTCCCCAAACCCTGCCCTATCCCAGATCCACCCCCAAAGTCTCCAGGTATTTTCCAACCCAGACCTGGCAACCCTAATATATATACACACAGCTCTATGTGCTTGGCATAGAGAAGGTCCCCCAAACCCCTGCATCTCCAATTAAAAGACCTTATGTAGGAGGAATAAGGAAGACTTTTCTATCAAAGATATTGGAGGACTGTGCCAGTCAAAATAGACAATGCTTGTCTGGAGGAGGAGGAGGAGGAGGAGGAGGAGGAGGAGGAGGAGGAGGAGGAGGAGGAGGAGGAGGAGGAGGAGGAGGAGGAGGAGGAGGAGGAGGAGGAGGAGGAGGAGGAGGAGGAGGAGGAGGAGGAGGAGGAGGAGGAGGAGGAGATTGGATTTATACCCCGTCCTTCACTACCTGAAGGAATCTCAGAGTGGCTTACAATCCCTTTCCCTTCCCCTCCCCGCAACAGACACCCTGTGAGGTAGTGGGACTGAGAGAAGTCTTTCAAGAACTGCTTGTGAGAGAACTGCTCCAAAAGAACATGACTGACCCAAGGTCATACCAGCAGCTGCATGTGGAGGAGCGGGGAATCAAACCCGGTTCTCCCAGATTAGAGTCTGTGCTCCTAACCACTACACCAAACTGGATCTAGTGGACTAATTTGTAAAAAGCAAGTGGAAATACCATGGACAGCTTTAAAGGGGGATTAGACAGATTCATGGATGATAGGTTTATCAGTGGCTAATAGTCATGGTGAATAAAGGGAACTTCCACATTCAGAGGCAGTAAACCTCTTAATATTAGTGCCCAGAGGGGAAGGCCACAGCCACTGTGCCCTGTTACTGGTCCTCCAAGGTATGTCATTAGCCACTGTGTGAGACAGGATGCTGGACTAGATGGACCACTGGCCTAATCCAGCAGGGTTCTTCTTGTGTTCCTAGAAGTATCTTTTTTATTGTTCCTTGGGATTACATAGATTGGGTGTTGTATGATTCAATTTGATCCAGCTACTTCCTGTAAAACTTTTGGGGGGTTGTTATGGTACTACAGCATAATGATTGCTGCTGCTGCTGCGGCAGTGGTGGCAGCAGCTGCTGCTGCAGAAGGAGGAGGAGGAGAAGAAGAAGACTTTGACTCACAACCAACTTGTGGCAACCCCATTCACATGCCATTCTAGACAGGAGATGAGCAGCGGTTGTTTGCCATTGCCTTCCTCTGGATAGCAACCCCAGTCATGCTTGGTGGTCTCTCAAAATTCCTAATAAGGGGGAAGAAACAGATGATTGGATTTCAGGGAGAAACAAGAAGTGGAATTAAAGAGAAATTAAGAGACTTTCTCTTAACAACCTTATTAAATGAAAAGGTCAAAAAATCTGTAGAGAGGAAAATATTCAGAGTCAAATTCCTACCAAGATTTGAGTGAGTGGAATCCTCCCTGTTCCACACTGGATTTTGAGGATGATTGTTTCTTAGTTCCCACCACCACCATGGTCCCAACCTTGTTTTAGAAGGACGCTCAAGAAGGACTGCTGCTTTGTCCTGTTAATAGTTCTTTATGTGTGATTTCAGTAGTGGGTCAGATATGTCATGTTCTACCACTCTTCTAATCCTCATTTTGGATTAGTTTCCCTTGTATAAAGCATATCCAGGTTTCCATAAATGGTTCCATTTATTACCCACATAGTCTTCAGAGTACTTATATAGTTTGAAACTTTTATTTGTGTTCAGCTGAATGCATGAGCAACCCAATTTTTCATAAACTGTGTTGCATAAGGACATGGGCATCCTCCTCCTCATAAAGAAGAATAAGACAAAACACTGGTACATAACACTGACATTTCATATTGCTATGGTTCTTCCTCCCATACCTCTTGGTGATGTTGGGGTGTACAATGGTCAATCTAATCAAGCATCCTGCGACAATCAAATATCCCCAGAAGGCTCACAAATAGTGAACAGAGGAGATACCTTTTTGTTGCTCCCCAGTACTGGAACTATTTAGAGGGTTACTGCCATTGGTCATGGAATTTCCACTTAGTCACCATGAATAATATTTATTGGTGGCCCTATTCTCTGTGAATTTATTTAATCCCCTTTTAAAGCCAGCTATAAGAAGCTAGTGACTGGTTTCTGATTTATACCCACCCACTTCCTTCTTGGGTTAATAAGAAAAGTAACTGTTACTGGTCATGATGGATATCCACTCCTTTCAATATCAGTTGCTGGGCTGCATGAGTGGGAGCACGTTGTTGCAGCCATCCAGCTTGTGGGCTTCCTAGAGGCAGCTGTGTGAACAGAATGCTGGAACTGATGGGTCTTTGGTCTGATCCAGCATGCCTCTACTTATGCTATTATGTTCTTACTTTGATAGGCCTTTCTCCAAGCGAACAGATGGCAACCCATAGGAGGTAAAGGAAGCTTAATGGGCAAGAAGAATTGCAATATGGAACACTGAATGTACCAAGGGTTGTTTTTAAACCATTATGTATGTAGCATTGTATGCCCACTCAGCCTTTCCCTGGACTACAGATTCCTGGCATGCTAACAATGCACATGCAGGTGAGATAGCCTGGTTTGGAGATAGCAAGTACATGCAATGCCACATGGATAAGTTCTTCTTGCTCAACTGGCACCATATTTAAATTGGATGAAGGTCATTTAATTGAAAGTCTAAAATGTTTCACACCATGCCATGTACTGCTTTCCTATCTCCTCCAGGCAATTCACAGCAGTGAATACGAAGAGAGCAGGCCAGGTCAGTTTTATGCTCATTGGCTGTCACTGATTGTATATTCCTCTATTCATCATTTAGACATGGATCTGTGGAAGACTCAGTGGGCTACCACTTCACACAGAGCCTAAAAGAGAAGACTGGGATGGTCATCTGATTGTTTGTTTCAACCATTTCTGTGCCAACTCTCCACAGCAATGTGTTCAATATGGTAAAAGAATTGAGAGTAAATGCATTGGCCAATCTCATAGCAATAACATAAAACCAGCTAACAAAAACTATCAAGGGAAACAGCTGAATGGAAACACAATAACAGCAGACTTAAAACCGAATGAGAAAGAAACAATAATGGTCATAAAGGGTTAGACTGTTACAGTGTGTTCTACGTGGGGCTGCCCTTGAAGGCTATCCAGAAACTACAGTTGGTATAGAACGCTGCAGCCAGAATGCTGAATGGAGTGGGTCATAGGGACCATATCACTGTGCTGTTGTTCCATCTATACTTGTTACCAATTTGCTTCTGGGCCTAATGCAAGGTGCTGATATTGAACTTTAGAGCCCTATATGGCTTGGGGCTAGGGTTGCCAGGTCCTACCTGGCAGCCAGCAGGGGGACTCCTGATCCTCTCTGGAGCTCTTCTGGCATGTGGGCAAAGCATGCGTGCCCCAGTGATGTCACCCGGAAGTGATGTCATCACGTTTCCACTTCTCAGGGGTGGGGCTTCCCCCGTTGGTCAGCTGAGCCACAGCAGAGTGTATCCCCTGAATTTGGGGGGTCCCCTGGCCGCACTGGAGGAATGGCAACCCTACCTGGGGCCCTCATACCTTAAGGACCACTTTCCCCCATATATGCCTGGTCATCTTCAGAGGCCCCTGCTTTGGGTGCCTCCACCATCTGAGGCTTGACAGGTGGCAACCAAGAAAAGGCCTTCTCGGTCATGATGCTGAAACTTTGAAACTCCCTTTCCGGGGAGATTTATCTGTCTCCTCCTATTGCTGACTTCCGGCCAATGGGTGAATGAGGGAAATAACCAAATTAAATGGAAGCCCACTGGGGCTGATAGTCAATGACAGGACCAGGCACAGGGAACAGATGAGCAGCCCAAAAGTAGGAGCGGCCTATCCTTTGTGACCTGCCACACTTGGGTGGGGAGAACATGAAGAAAAAGAGCCTGCGACACAGAATATCGCACCAGGGTCCTGGATGTTATCACATTAGACAGGCTTAAAAATCTCTTTGCATGTTGAAAAGTCACAAACCAGTGAATTGGCTACAAGTGTTGTGCTTCACGGGTTGGTCCATGCACTTGAAACAGCCCCATGAAGCAGAATTTGGAAGCAAGCTACGTCTCAGTCAAGGTGGCATTAAGCAGAGGGGACAATTGCATTGCACAGCATTTCATTGCAGGCTTGCCAGTTTCCTGCTGGGAGAAGGGGATTCTCCGCCCCTGGCTCCCATTTTCCCCTGCCACTCCTGCAGCCAGTGGGAGAACAGCAATGTAAAAAAAAAAAATCACTATCAGATGGCAGCATGTTCACTTTCTGGGGAAACCCAGAAGTGATGTCAGTCCACTCCGGGAATCATCAGAAACTCTATGGTTTTACTAGGGTATGCATCCTCTCATGTATCTACTCCTCCAGACTCCTGGACATTTTCCTGGACATTTTTCTGGACATGCAGCTCCTCCCAGCTCCTACTGGACATGCAGCTCTTCCTCCCAAACTGGACTCTAATCTGGAAGAACCAGGTTTGATTCCCCACTCCATCACATGCAGATTGTTATGTCTTGAGAGACATAATGGTAAAAGCTTGAGCTACCATAGCTCATTATGCGGATTGTAAATACTGACCAATGGTGTGTATTCTGGAGGGAATGGGTTTGATTAGACGTTATGTAACGATTGTGATTGGATGTAACAGACCTACTGTGATTGGTTATTGTGCAACATTGTAGGTGTGGCTATCTCAGCCAGAATTGTATATAAGTTGCCGTTTTGCCTATGGAAGTCGTCTAGCTGGTCTAGCACCTACAAAGCTGAGCCTTCATGCTGTTATCACTGAAATAAAGCTGAAATCACTTGTTGAACTGTTCCTCCGAGTTAAGTGTCATACTTAACACAGATGCTGGAGTGACCTTGGGCCAGTCACAAGTTCTCTCAGAGCTGTTCTCTCAAGGGCAGTTCTCTCACAGCTTCTCAGAAGTATCTCAGCATTGCAAGTGATCTCCATACTACAAAGATCAGTTCCCCTGGAGAAAATGGCCACTCTGGAGGGTAAACTGTATGGCATTATACTCCATCAAGGTCCCTTCCCTTCCCGAACCCTGCCTTCCCCGAGCTGCATCCCGAAATATCCAGGAATTCCTCAACCCAGAGTTGGTGACCCTGTCTCCAGTGGAGGCACAGGAAAAGGAGCTATTCCATGTAGTTATTAGGTAGTCTTTAAGCTTGTGGTGCAGTCTTGCAAGAAATGGGGGTGGCAGGATGCAAAGTCATAATTGGAAATTAGTTTAGCATGGAGTATTACCTGCACTTAGGTAAAATGCTAGCCCAGCTCCTTTGAAGAGCATCTGAGAAAGCCCTGCACTGCTTTGAGGAAAGTGAGACATTTGGCTGCTTCGAGAGCCCAGTTCAGCAGTGACAGGACTTAAGCAGCTGTTGGTGCGTAAGGATGAAGCTCTTTAGAGGCCTTGAATCTGCATTGCTTTAAACACCTCAGTGTATTTTTTAATCCTTGCACAAAAGGGTTTTGTTAAACAACATTATGCTCACTGGTAATATCTAGAGATGTCCAACCATTTGATGAGATGATGCCATATTTTCCAAGGAGCTCACATGGGCTCTCCCTGCTTTCTTTTAGCCTCATAACAGCCTTGCAGGGGAAAGTTGACTAAAAGAGAGTAACCAGCCCAAAGTCACCCAGCAAACTTCATGGCAGAAGGAGGTCCAGGTCTCCCCCTTCCTAGTTCTACCTGGGGATTTCAGAGATGTTAGCCAGGCTACCTTCATCTCATCAGATCTGGAAAGCAAAGCAGGTTATCCAAGTTAGTACTTGGATACGAGACCACCAAGGAAGTCTAGGGTCCCTACACAGAGATAAGCAATGGCAAATCACCTCTGTTACCTTGAAAACCCTATGGGGTCGCCATAAGTTGGCTGCTACTTGATGCCCCCCTCCAAGCCAGATATGAATAGGTTGCTACGATGGAACATGATACATGGGGAGAAATCAGAAAGGGGGAAGAGGACACAGTAGTAAATAAAAATATAGAATAATCATTATTGAGAGCCAGTTTGGTGTAGTGGTTAAGTGCGTGATTCCCCACTCCTCCACATGAAGTCAGCTGGATGACCTTGGGCAAGCCATAGTTCTATCAGAGTTGCTCTTGGAGAAAGAGCAGTTCTTGAAAGTCAGTTCTCTCAACCCCACCTACCTCACAGGGTGTCTGTTGTGGGGAGGGGTAGCAAAAGGGGTTTGTAAGTCGCTCTGAGACTCCGAGTGAAGGGTGGGGTATATATCCAATCTCTTTTCTTCTTCTTCTTGTTCTTCTTCTTCATTGAGAATAGTCTAATATACTGATTTAAATTCCTTTTTGCTTCTCTGCTGTTGGTCTGCTGTCACTGCTGTTGGTCTGCCGCAATGCCATTCCACTCCGTGATGATTCTTTGTAGTTGTTGTTTTTGTTTGTCTTTTTTGCAATTTTATGGAATTTGTATACATATCCCATTTGGTGGCATGTACCCACGTTTTGGTTCACAAATAAAGTATAAATTGGTTCACAAATAAAGTTGAAAAATGCATATACTTGCCATGTAAAAAAATGCAGCTTGAGGAATAGTGTAAAAATGTGCATGTATTAGATGAGATGGTTAGACAGTGTCATAGATGCAACGAACATAAAATTGAGCAAACGTCAGAGGACGGCGGAAGACAGGAAGGCCTGGCGTGATCTGGTCCATGGGGTCGCAAAGAGTCGGACTCGGCTGTGCGACTGAACAACAACAACAACAATTAGATTCACGTAAAACAAAAATAACTGGGGTTTTTTTTGGGGGGGTGGAATCATGCAAAATTCAGCAGCATACCTTAGGAAGCAATCTTAAGTAGGTTTACTCAGAAGTAACTCCTGTGTTATTCAGGGGGCTGGTCCCCAAGAAACTGTCCTTCAGATTGCATTTTTAATACCTTGTTATAGGTGTTTTGATGGAATTGTATAGTATGCAATTACATATTCCAAACAGAACTCTCCCATAGGATGATGACATATGGCACATAATAATATTTGCATTTATCATGTTCATGAAGGACGAAAAAGTTTCCATGATGGCTCAGAATAAATGATCATCCTAAGCAGGGAATTTGGTCTCGCAATTAGATCACTGACTGGAAGACAGGGCTTGTCAAAGACAATACCAATAATCAGACTTGTCTGTTGTGTGTAGGAGGTTTTGTTGAGAATTATAAAACCAGTCAAACATACCTAATATTGTTTATTGCTCACAACTTGATTAGCTGACAGTCCCCTTCCTTTGTGAAATTCTGCCCAACTCTTCGATGTTCTCTGATACAAAGTGTTATGAAGGGCAATCAGAACAGAGGCAGTTGTATGTTTGTGACCCTTCTTGTCCTTGGCAGAGAAACCCTGAGAATCCTACACTGCTGGTGACAGAATGGATAAGAAGGCCAGATACTTAGAGAATTCCATTTGAACATAACTGTAGACACACTGAAAATAGCTGGCTATAACTGATATTTCTACATTATCGTTTTGACTACAGTTTACTCTGTAGACACCAACGGATAGCCATGTTAGTCTGTCTGTAACAGTAAAAAAGAGCAAGAGTCCAGTAGCACTTTAAAGACTAACAACAGGAGGGCTTCTAATGTCCTGGCCCCACTGGTGGACCTCCTGATGGCACTGGTATTTCTGGCCACTGTGTGATACAGAGTGTTGGACTGGATGAGCCTTTGGCCTGATCCAACATTGGCATCTCTTATGTTCTTATATTCTTAACACTTGTGGCAGTGAGCCTTATACGGCCAGCGGACTGCATAGCTGCTAGACTGTCTCTCCCTCTATGAGCCCCAAAGGGCTTTACGATCTGCCAACTAACATCTTCTGGTGGTCCCTGGCTCCAGGGAAATCCATCTCACCTTGACGCTACCTGGTGGAATGAGCTCCCAAACAGTTCCGCAGGGCCTGCAAGACGGAGCTCTTCCACCAGGCTTTTAATAGGGTGATGGACGTCCCTCAGTGGGTCAGAACTGTATTACCATCTAAGGACCAAATCTTGAAAGAGATGACATCTGTGAGGCTTTAATAACTTGCACTGGATGAATGCTGTTGAATTTTATTGGTGTTTTATCTGTTTTAATTTTTGTATACTGTATATTGTTTACCAAACCTGATGGAACCTGCCCTGAGCCTATGTGGGGAGGGCAGTATATAAATATAATTAATTAAGTAAGTAAGTAATTAAAATGAGCTTTTATGAGTCACTGCTCACTGCTGTATCTGAAGAAGTGAGCAGTGACTCATGAATGCTCATACTGTTGCCCTGCAACGTGCATATTGCACTCTTATGGACAAAGTTCATAAGTAATAAAACTTGGACTGTGCAAGCAGTGTGCAAAAAGGGACTGAAATGTGAGGTGACCCAAAAAGGATGCCAGCTAGACACACACACCCAGAAGCAGAAAGCTTTCCTGTGAGATGTTGTGCCAATGGTTCCTGGAAGTTACCTGCCCTCTTACTTGCTGTAAGATTGACCAGATCCCCAGCCACGTTTAGCACTATAAACCAAGGAAGAAGAACAGAGAGAAAAAAGCAAACACCATGAGAAGCGTCTTCCAGCACATGCAGGCAGCATTCCCCTCCCCCACAAAACCTCACCTAGCTGAAAGGTGACAAACAGAAGACAATCACGGAATCTTAATGACAATGACTCTGGCTGCATGAGTCATAATCCCTTCAGGTGCTACTGTTCTGCCCAAAGTTACTAGATCTCAATATTGTCCACTCCCTTAATCCCCTCCCCCTAAACCCTGCTCCAATAGCATGTTTTTGGGACAGACTAGTAGGAGGTGGGCCAAGACATGTGACCTGCTTAGGCCACCACCAAAAGACATGTGGCTAGGACATGTGGCCAGCCTGGCCCAACCCCCTGAGCCCCCCCTCTTAAAAGGGGGCACCCAGCCATGTGTTTCTCTCTTTTGCTCTCTCTCTGCACCTAAACCCTACCTATCTCACTGACTCTGGATTAGCTACCCAAGAGTCTATCTACGTGCCTCTGCTGGTCTGAGACACAACCCCATTTCCCTATAGTCTCCCTCATTTTTCGTAAGGATCGTTCCATCCCGTTGGTGACAGGTAATAGTATTGCCCCTCAACTAAACATCCTGCTAATGCAAAAGTGCTATCTTCCTCTATCTAATTTTCTTAGAACTGTATGTGTGTGTGCTTGTGTATTGTTTGCTTGTGAAGAATCTACATTAAAGGAAATCATTTTATACTGAAACTTGCCTCTGAGTCTATTCCTGGTGAGCTGGGAAAAAGCAGGACCCCTGTATACACTAGTGCTTGCTCCCTTATTTTGCCTATTGCCTCGTAGTACATCTTAAATTCCCTAAATATCAATCAGAATCAAGGCAATTTGGCTAACAATACCATGCCACAATTTTTGTCTTTAAGATGCTACTGGAATCTTGCTCTTTTCTAGTTCCATAGACTCCAGTCAACTGAGATTTAGAAACATAGAAACCTAGATCTGGAAAGGATCCCAAGAGTCATCTAGTCCAACCTCCTGTATAATGCAGGAAATTCACAACTACCCCCCTCCTCGTGACCCATGTTTTATGCCCAGAGGAAGGCAAAAAACCTCCAGGATCCCTGGGCCAATCTGGCTTGGAGAAAATCCTTCTTAACCCCAAAGTGGTGATCAGCATTACCCTGGACATATAAGAAAGAGCCACAAAAGCAGAGCACTGGCTTATTCCTTCCTGCCCTCCCTCTCTTGATCTGCCTGCATACTGTGTCATAGAATAAGCACTGCTGTCAGGTGGCCATCTAGCCTCTTCTTAGAAACCTCCAAAGGAGAGCCCACTACCTCCTGAGGGAGCCTGTTCCACTGAGGAACTGCTCTGTTAGGAATGGTCGTGACATGATGCATTCTTTCGACAGTTCAGCCTGGCATGACTGAACCGTTTGGAGAGTCCCAGACCAGAGAGCAAATGTTTACTTCCATTGTCTCACTATGCTTCAGTGATTTCACTTTGTAAGCCACTGAGTGATTTTGCTTCTATATACTCAACTACAAAAGCACCAGGCCCAGAAGTCGCATATCTAATTTTCTTTTTAGCCATGTCGGGTACTTTTGCCCTTTTAAGGAAGTATCAGGAAGTTACCGCTTTGGAACCTTCTTGACTTGCAGAGACTTGAGGTATAATCAGAAAAAATAATCAACTTCTTAAACCTGGTAGCTATAATTGTCGCAAATATCTTATAATCTACGTTTAGCAGAGAAATGGGTCTATACTTTTTAATATCATTGTCTTCTGAACTGGGTTTGTGTATAAGTGTTATTAAGGCCTCATTCCATGAGACTGTTTTTTTTTCTGTATCCCTAATATTATGTGTCAAATCTTTAAACAAAGGTATTACTTCATCTTCCAATTTTTGATAGACTTCAGCTGGAATCCCGTCTGGACCTGGTGATTTCTTTTTCTTTTTAAATGCTTCCACTATCTCACAGGTTGTAAAAGTTTCATTCAAAATTATTTTCTGCTCATCAGTAAATGTTTTCCTGTTATGTTTCGAGAGAAATTCCTTAAGTTCTATCTTATTTTGTGGAGTTTGTTTATAAAGCCGTCTGTAAAAATTTTCTACAATCTCTTTTAAGTCTTGATTTTTATATTTAACTCTTGATTTTCATTTTTCAGAGCTTTCCTTACTCTTTTCTAAGCCTATAAGTTAGCCAACGAGTGGGTTTGTTTGCATTTTCAAAATAGTATACCTTGGTGTATTCTATTTTGTTTGCTATTTCTTGTGTTAATAGTATATTTACTTGGTGTTGAATCAATTTTATCTTAATTCTTATGTCCTCCAGATCTCCCTTTTTTTCAGGGTTGCCTCTTCTTTTTTAACCTCTTCTGTTAATTTTTTGAATTTCTCTCTTTTTTGTTTTCTTCTCCATATGTCTTGAGTGATAAACAAGCCTCTCAAATACGCTTTTTATGTATCCCAAATATTATTTAATGTTGTATCCTCTGTTCTATTTATTTTTATAAATTCCTTCACTTCTGATTTGACTTTTCCTAGAAATTTGCTATCTCTTATTAGTCCAATGTTTAGTCTCCATCTGGTATTCTTATACACTTCTTGTAGGGATATCCACATAGGATTGTGATCTGCAAATGTATTTGGTAGTATTTCCACTTCTAATAATGTCCTTCGCCATCTCCAAGTTTACCCAGGCCATATCGATCCTATACCATAATTTATGTCTAGGGGAGAAGTAAGTGTAATCTCTTTTTTGTGGGTTCCTCGTTCTCCATATATCTATCATATTGAATTCTATTAACGTTAAAAAACTTTTTGGTAGTGTGGTGCCTGCCCTTAAAGTTTTTTTCATTTTTTTTTCTATCTTCCTTGGGATTTAATACTGCATTAAAGTCTCCTACCACACATATGTCTTGTGGGTTTTCTTTTACCAACATGTTTTTTAATTCTTTTAAAAAGTTTTCTTGGTTTTGATTTGGAGTGTAGAGGTTAACAATAAGAGTTTCTTTTCCATTTCTTCTGATTTTCACTACTACTGTTCTTCCATCTGATGATTTATACTGAAGTACTGGGTGGAGTTTCTCATTAACACATGTCACCACCCCTCTTTTTTTACTGAGTCCGAAGAAATAAATGGTATGCCTGGCTTTTTATACTCTAAGTGTTTCACATGATCCTCCTTTATATGTGTTTCTTGAAAACAAATGATGTTGGCATGCATTTTTAAAGCTTGATGAAAAATTCTTCTTTTTTGTGGGCTGTTTAATCCATTACCATTAACAGATAGTATATTTAATTTTAGTTACCTTTTTTGTCTTTCTTTGTGATTACTATGTTTTTAAGTTGTAATCTAGTTTGAATTTGAGATTCAGTTCTAAATATTAGTTGTTGCTTTTTTTTCCTTTTTGTCATTTTTGTATAGACTTTTGGCTTCTGTTTGTGATAAGAACATAAGAACATAAGAGATGCCAATGTTGGATCAGGCCAAAGGCCCATCCAGTCCAACACTCTGTATCCCACAGTGGCCAGAAATACCAGTGCCATCAGGAGGTCCACCAGTGGGGCCAGGACATTAGAAGCCCTCCCACTGTTGACCCCCCCCAAGCACCAAGATGACAGAGCATCACTTGCCCCAGAGTCCCTATCTATACCTTGTGGCTAATAGCCACTGATGGACCTCTGCTCCATATGCTTATCTAATTCCCTTTTGAAGCCGTCCATGCTTGTAGCTGCCACCACTTCCTGTGGCAGTGAATTCCAAGTGTTAATCACTCTTTGGGTGAAGAAGTACTTCCTTTTATCCGTTCTAACCCGACCGCTCAGCAATTTCATGGAGTGCCCACGGGTTCTTGTATTGTGAGAAAGGGAGAAAAGTACCTCTTTCTCTACCTGCTCTTTCCCATGCATAATCTTATAAACCTCAATCATGTCACCCCTCAGTCGTCGTTTCTCCAAGCTAAAGAGCCCTAAGCGCCTTAACCGTTCCTCATAGGGAAAGTGTTCCAACCCTTTTATCATTCGAGTTGCTCTTTTCTGCACTTTTTCCAAAGCTATAATATCCTTTTTAAGGTGTGGTGACCAGAATTGCACACAGTATTCCAGATGAGGTCGCACCATTGATTTATATAGCGGCATTATGATATTGGCTGATCTGTTTACAATACCCTTCCTAATAATCCCCAGCATAGCATTGGCCTTCTTTATTGCAGTCACACACTGTCTCGACATTTTCAGTGAGTTATCTACTACAACTCCAAGATCTCTCTCTTGATCTGTCTCTGCCAGTTCAGACCCCATCAACGTGTATTTATAGTTAGGATTTTTGGCTCCAATGTGCATCACCTTGCACTTGGCCACATTGAACCCCATTTGCCATGTTGACGCCCACTCGCCCAACTTTGACAGATCCCTTTGGAGTGCCTCACAATCCTCACTGGTTTTCACCACCCTGAACAACTTCGTATCATCCGCAAATTTAGCCACTTCACTGCTTACTCCCAACTCCAAATCATTAATGAACAAGTTAAAAAGCAGTGGACCAAGTACTGATCCCTGTGGTACCCCACTGCTTACACCCCTCCACTGGGAGAACTGCCCATTTATACTCACTCTCTGTTTTCTATTAATTAGCCAGTTTTTGATCCATAAAAGGACTTGTCCTTTTATCCCATGATTTTTGAGCTTGCTTAGGAGCCTTTGATGAGGAACTTTATCAAAAGCTTTCTGGAAGTCAAGGTAAACAATATCTATTGGATCCCCCTTGTCCACATGTTTGTTCACCCCCTCAAAGAACATTAACAGGTTAGTGAGACAAGATCTTCCCTTACAGAACCCATGTTGAGTCTGCCTCAATAGGTTTTGTTCATCTATGTGCCTACTAATTCTTTCCTTAATAATGGTTTCCACCAATTTACCCGGTATCGACGTCAGACTGACTGGCCTGTAATTTCCCGGATCTCCTCTGGAACCCTTTTTAAAGATGGGAGTGACATTAGCTACCTTCCAGTCCTCAGGAATGGAGGCTGATTTTAAGGAGAGATTACATATTTTTGTCAGGAGATCCACAAGTTCACAATTGAGTTCTTTCAGAACTCTTGGATGTATGCCATCTGGGCCTGGTGATTTATCAGTTTTTAAGTTGTTTATCAGTTTTAGGACCTCCTCTCTCGTCACCTCAATCTGACTCAGGTCTTTCAACACCCCTCCCGAACTCAGCGGCTCTGGAGTGGGCAAGCACCTCTCATCTTCCACAGTGAAGACGGAGGCAAAAAATGCATTTAGCTTCTCAGCCATTTCCCTATCATCCTTCAGTACTCCTTTTACCCCTTGGTCATCCAAGGGCCCCACTGCCTCCCTGGCTGGTTTCCTGTTTCTAATGTATTTGAAGAAAGTTTTATTGTTGGTCTTTACATTTTTTGCTATATGCTCCTCATATTCCCTTTTTGCATGCCTGACCACAGACTTGCATTTTATTTGCCATAGCCTGTGTTCTGTTTTATCAGCCTCACTGTGACTAGCTTTCCACCGCTTAAAGGAATCCTTTTTACCTTTTACAGCTTCCATTACTTTGTTTGTTAACCATGTAGGCTTTTTCTTATACCTGTTTGTGCCTTTCCTAACCTGCGGAATATATTTTATTTGAGCTTCTAGAATTGTAGTTTTAAACAGTTTCCAAGCTTCCCCAATGGTTTTGACCCTTTCTACTTTTCCCTTCAGTTTCCTCCCCACATGTCCCCTCATATCAGAAAAATTACCCCTTTTAAAGTTAAAAGTGGTTGTGTGAGTCTTTTTGGCCAATTCCCTATTTGTACAAATGTTGAACTCAACAACATTATGATCACTGTTCCCAAGCGGTGCAATCACTTTTACATCTCTCACCAGGTCTTGAGTGTTACTTAGGACCAAATCAAGGATCGCCTCTCCCCTGGTAGGTTCCATGACCATCTGCTCCATAGCACAGTCATTTAGAGTGTCTAGAAACTCAATCTCTTTCTCTCGACTAGAACACATATTGACCCAATCAATGTGTGGGTAGTTAAAATCACCTATTACGACACAGTGTTTTTGTCTAGCTGCTATCTTTAATTCATTCATCATTTTATAATCCTCCTCTATCTTTTGATCCGGTGGGCGATAACAAACTCCCAGTGTTAAGTTTCCTTTTGGCCCCCCTATTTCAACCCACAGAACTTCAAGAAGCGAATCCAATTCTCTTAGCCTCTCGATCTTTCTGGACTTTATACCCTCTCTGACATACAGAGCCACCCCACCTCCAACCCTTCCCCCCCTATCCTTCCGATATAATATATAACCGGGAATCACCGTATCCCACTGATTTTCCTCATCCCACCAAGTTTCTGAAATACCCACAATGTCTATTTTTCCCTCTGACACCAAGCACTCCAACTCCCCGATTTTACCTCGGACACTTCGAGCATTTGTATAGAAACAGCTGTAATTTCCCATACTGGTTAAGCCTGCCACCTTCCTCTTGCAATCTCGAGACCTTGTCAGGCAGTCCATGTCACTAGCCATGGTCTCAGTGGACAATTTCAATCCACCTCCCTGTAGAAAAGCAACAGGTACCCCCTCATCTCTCTGAGATGAGCCAACCCGAACCAGAGACTTTTCATCTCCTGTCGGCTTTCCCCCAATATTCAGTTTAAAAACTGCTCTGCCACCTTTTTGATTTTAAGCGCCAGCAGCCTGGTTCCTTCTCGGGACAAGTGGAGACCGTCTCGCCTGTACAGCTCCCTCTTGTTCCAAAAAGAATCCCAGTGCCTAACAAACCTGAACCCTTCCCCTCTACACCATCGTCTCATCCACGCATTGAGACTCCTGATCTGTGCCTGTCTCTCCGGCCCTGCGCGTGGAACAGGTAGCACTTCTGAGAAGGCTACCTTGGAGGTCCTGGCCTTGAGTTTCCTGCCCAGCAGCCTAAATTTCTCCTCCAGGACCTCACGACTGCATTTCCCCACATCGTTGGTGCCGACATGCACCACGACCACTGGCTCCTCCCCAGCACTATCTACCAGCCTATCTAAAACACGCGTAATGTCCGCTACCTTTGCACCAGGCAGGCAAGTCACCATACGGTCAGTACGCGGGTTCGCCACCCAGCTGTCTACCTGCCTAAGGATCGAATCACCCACTACCAAGAGCCCCCCTCCCACCCTGCCCAGGGATGGTTCCTTGGTGCAAAAGGATAACCGCTCACCAGCTGGGGAAGAGGTCCCTTCTGAGGGCACATTCCCCTTATCCTCAGCACGGTGCCCTGTTTCCCCTAGACCCTCATGCTCCCTGACAGCAGCGGGGCTGCCAGATCCAGAGTGGGACGTAGCTAACAAGTCCCCGAGAGTCTTTTCTGTGCGCCTAGCTGACTGTCTCTGCTTCTCCAGGTCAGCCACCTTGGCCTCAAGGGAGCACACACGTTCCCTGAGAACCAGGAGCTCCTTGCACCGAGCACACACCCAAGACTTCTGCCCAGTGGGCAGATAGTCATACATGTGACACTCTGTGCAAAACACTGGATAGCCCCCAACCCCCTGCTGGCATTCTGGCTTCATAATTCTTTTAAAATAAGTAAATGTAATCCCCCTTTTAAATCCCTTTGTATTTATGTGTTTTTTTCTTGTCAAAGTCAAATTACTTTATGGGGAAAACAAGGAGCCTAGGGTTTTCACTTTCTGCCTCTTCTTGGGCGTCTCACAGAGCCCCTAGTCCAAGAGTCCCTGGGCTAAGAGCCACGGGCAAAGAGCCCTTTAGCTCGCCCTTCGGCTCGTGCCAGAGGCTCGTGCCTCTGGCAAGGTGCTTCCTTAAATAGAGGCCTCCCCCAGCAGAGTGCTGGCAGCAGCTATTCAAATGCACCCAGGCACTCAATCACATGCAAAACAATGCCCCTTCCTTTTCCTCTCAATTGCAGTCAATCACAGTCAAACAATGCCCTTTCCTCTCTCAAGCAGCCAGGAATCTGCAAAAACTCCAAGCGCTTCCACACACTCCCAGACCAGTTCTCCCACCAAAATCCTCAGCTGGATCCTCTCCGCTGAAAGCAAATAAAAAACCACTCACCCTTCTGTCTCCTGCTCCTGTTCCTGCTCAGAGCTCAGCTGGGTCTCCTCTGCCTCTGGCCAGGTGTTTCCTTAAATAGAGGCCTCCCCCAGCAGAGTGCTGGCAGCAGCTATTCAAATGCACCCAGGCACTCAATCACATGCAAAACAATGCCCCTTCCTTTTCCTCTCAATTGCAGTCAATCACAGTCAAACAATGCCCTTTCCTCTCTCAAGCAGCCAGGAATCTGCAAAAACTCCAAGCGCTTCCACACACTCCCAGACCAGTTCTCCCACCAAAATCCTCAGCTGGATCCTCTCCGCTGAAAGCAAATAAAAAACCACTCACCCTTCTGTCTCCTGCTCCTGTTCCTGCTCAGAGCTCAGCTGGGTCTCAGAGCTCAGCTGGATGATGTGCCTTCTTGGGTATCATCTTCTTCTTCTCCTTCCTCTTCTTCTTCTTCTCCAATTCCTTTTTGCCATCCTATATTCTCACCCTCCTTATCTAAAAAAAAATTATAATTTAAATATAGAGTCTATCCAGTATCTTCAAGATTTATAAGTAAACAACATTCCTTCCGGGAGTAGCCATCTATATTGTATCAAATTTTTCCTCAGCAGATTAGCCAATACGTCATAGTTTTGACGTTTTCCTTCTTTTAATATCCTAATTTCTGCTCCTGCTACTTTTAATTTGGTTGTATTTGCTGCTTGTAAAATTTGGTCTCTTGTTGTTTTCTTATAAAATTTTATGTGCACTTCTCTTGGTACTTTATGTTTTTTAGAATAAGCAGAGTTTCTTCTATAGATAGATTCTATGTCCTCTAGTAATTCTTTTTCATTTCCCATATTGAATTGTTCCTCCATATTTTGTACCAGTACTTCTTTCAATTTTTTATCTATTTGTTCAGTTATATTTTGGAATCTAAGAATGGTTCCTGCTTTCTCCATTTCTAGCATAATTATTGATTGTTCCGTTTTGTCTGTTTTTGATTTTATGTCCTGTACTTCCTGATCTAAATCTTCAACTTTTTCCTCTAAATGATTTGTACTTCCAATTATTTTTGCTATTTCTGCTTTAATTTCTTCCATGTCTGATTTTAGCTGTAATGAGATCTTGTTGATTTTATTTTGCATTGGCTCCAACTCTTTTTTAATTATCTCAGCCGTTTGTTGTGATGTTTGGTGTAGACAGTTTTGCATCATTGTTTGCAAATCTGCCATTGTCAATTGTGGGAGGTTTGCCTTTAATTTGGATATTCCCCCAATTTGGCTTGGTGAGGATGTAGATTTTTTTTTTTACTGTACCAGAGGCCATTTTTAACTTTAGCCTTCTGCCAATCAAATGTTATGTTATTATTCAGAATTCTTAACCTTCGTTAACCGTAATTACTTCTCTTATAATTTTGTTTAGCTCACAATTCTATTTCAAGACAAGCCAAAATTATTTTATCTTTCTTTAGAATAATGTTTTGTTTCTTGCAGGCAGTTCAGCGATAATCTGTCAAAAGTATATCTTTGGTCTTCTATTCTTTACAGTTCTGTGTTTTCAATTCCATGTAGTACTTGTACCCGCTACACTACTATCTTCTGCCTTGCCTTTAACTTTTCCTTTAAGAACCCCTTCTTTTTGCTTCACAGTCTCCACATCTACGTCAGGCTCTCTGTTTACACCATCAGTCTCGTGTCTCTTTGTTATGTCTCAGCCGTCGCTGCTGCCTCGTCAGCCCACCTCGACCAGGATCTACCTCAGCTGCCTCTCTCCACATCACTCTCCTTCTCTGCGCCACCGCACTTTCATTCAGAAAAAAAATATCTGCAGAGTTCCCCGTTGACCAGTGAGTTCCAACAATCTCAAGGCTTCCCTAGCTTTTAAAGAGTTGTCATGGTTAAATTGCATGCAAGTGCCAGCATCTGTCCTTGGGATGCCTTCAGATTATCTCTGACTATGCACTGGGGATAAACATTCACCAGTCATCAAAAAGGGGATACATTTCTTCAATGAAATGCCTGCTGAGGTTTAAAACCTATTGTTGGGGGGAAATAATGTGCAGGCTGTCTAACAAAAATAGATACAGGATTTGAATGCCAGATGCTTCAAAATGATGTGCTGATCCAAAAGATCCCCCCCCCCCCCAAGGCCTAAAGAATTCTGATCTGGAGAACCGGGTTTGATTCCCCACTTCTCCACATGCAGCCAGCTGGGTGACCTTGGGTCAGTCACAGTTGTCTCAGAGCTCTATCAGCCCCACCTACCTCACAGGGTGCCTGTTGTGGGGAGAAGAAGGGAAGGAGATTGTAAGCCACTCTGAGATTCCAAGAGAAGAGCAGGGTATAAATCCTCCTCCTTCTCCTCATGGTATAGCCCAATCTTTTCACATCTCAGAAGCTAAGCAGGGTCGATATTTGAATGGGACACCACCAAAGAAGACTCTGCAGAGAAATGTAATCACAAACCACCTTTGCTTTTCACTCAGTGAAAGCCCCTTGCTGGTATTGTCATAAGTTGGTTACAACTTGGTGGCACCTACATATATAATGCACTCAATAGCTCCTTTCTCCATAGATTTTCATTAAACGGTACAGTAGAAGTAAAATAATCCAAAGTTGTACAAAAAAAGAATCGACCATGGGCAGCAACCTGTAGTATTGTTGCCAATGATAAAGCAAGCACCTTGGTTTTATGGTACACCTGGATAGAACAGGAAAGATCCTGAGTTAGTTCTGGCATTGCGTCAGGACTGCTTGCATTTTCCTGTACTACCTTAGACTCAGTGGGTGGTATCCTACAGCCTTAGGAGCTTCCAGCCTACAAAGCCTTCCTCTAACTCAAGTGGTCCTCCCATTGGAGAAAGAGTCATTAAAGGAGCCTTCCCCCAGCTTAAACTTGCTCTTGGTGGAAGGGCCATTAAGTTGGAGGAAGGTTCCTTAGACTGGTGGAACATTTTGCACTTTGGTTAGTAGAGTGATAACATTCAGGCCAGTAGGCTAAGGTGAAAATGGTCCAAAAGCATAGGTCATTGTATACATACATACATCTTTGACATGTCTCATTTTTGGGCTTAACTTGGGATCCATGTGCCAAAAGCTGTGTGCCATTCAAATAGATCAGGTATGTCCAACAGGTAGATCGCCATCTACCAGTAGATCACGGAGGGATCAGAGGTAGATCACCAGCCCCACTTGGTCTTCTGGTTTGACTTACATTTAACTTACATTTAACACAAATAACTCTGAATAAAAGTTAAAGAAAGTTATTGAGACAGTTAAAGAAAGTTATATCTCAATAAAAAATGTTCGCAGTTCTTTCTGGATCTTCATCTCTCTGTTTTGTTTTTGCTTATTTTGCTTACCAGTAAATGACAGAAGGTGCATTATAAATGGGGGGGGGGCGGTGGAACCCAACTTTACTGGGTTAAAATCTAATTTGAAACTAATTTGAAACTTTATTTTTATGGTGGTAGATCACCAGCACTTTTGGCCGGAAAAAATAGATCACTACCTGTCCGAAGTTGGACATGCCTGAAACAGATGGTTGAAATATGTCATTCATGATAGGCAAGCCGACAAACAGGTATTGTTTGTGAATTTGCATTATGATGGCAACATCTGGAATAGGCTCCCATTCTTAAAGTCGACTTCTGCAACATACATTCATCTGCAACTGCCCGCTCTATTTATTCTGCTTCCTTAGAGTCCCAAGGGGATCTCGTGCCTTTGATTAATTGGATAGGAGTGGTATAGAAAACCACACCGTTGACAGGTGATTATTATATTTCTTTCATGAAAGTATGAAAGTCTCATAACTCATAGGCATCACGAGTGCCTACAAAGTTTGTGAGTTATTAAGGCCAGTCATAAGGAAAAAATATATAATTGCTTTTTACTGGTGAAATATTCAATTGAAGTTATGAGAAAACATTTTATTGATCTCCATTCCAAGTATAGCAGGCAGATAACAAACTAAAAGATGGATTTCTGTCTGTCCATATTTCTGTGGCCTGCAGACACAGTGTGTGTGTGTCTGTGTGTTCATAAGCATTCATTTTTGGTATTCACAGAAGATCACATTGACCACTAGAGCAGATCTGTAGTACTTGTGACCTTGTTTATCAGCCATGCATTGCAGCCCACCAGGGGCTTAATAAACCTATTTGCTGCTTCCCAAGATTGCAAAAACAGGGAGGTTGTCAAGCAGGCTTCAGTGCTTGACTGGTCTGCTGGATTGGGCTTGATGAGTAACAAGTTCCATAAGCTTGCACTAGAGGGAACATATTTCATTTTAATGGACAAGACACTTTACCCACGTGTATATTTCCATAAAAGCCCCCCCCCCCTAAATCTTTCATGGCAATTCTGCGAGTTAGGGGAGGCTGTCTCCAAAAATGGCATCCAATGTCCTGCAAAACCCCTACATCCAAAATTTTGCTGTCATGACCCTGAGGACTTCCCTATCTCACTGATGGGGCAGGCAATTGCACAACAAGGGATGCCATTTTCAGGAGTAGCCCTGCGTCTTGTGTAATTTGCAATACTTACTTACAAGAGAGTTGCTCATGGCATTTTTGGTGGTGAATGGGTGTCTGCTATTGGAAGGTGGTGTATGGGTTATTGGAAGGCTATGGGAAGGATGAAGGGTGTGGTAATGTATAATGAGTGATAATGTATAATGAAGCACTTGTCTATTTAAATCATGAATGCTGGTGGAAAAGAGCAGGATGATCTCTCTCAGGTTTCCAAAGAATGTTATGTCTAATTCTAATATATGTGACAAAGAACTTTAATGGATACATGTTGTCACATTTGACTGTCTCCGGATAAGGCCCGATATGTGCATCTTTGCCAGAATGATTAAATGGTTTTGCCATAGTTAGTCAATACATTGTTAAAAGAACTTTGTCAAAGAGGTTCTGGAACTCTGTTCCAACACATTCCCGCAGAAAAAAGCCCTACTCCTTCCCATTTTCTCCCATGAGAACAGGAGGGAATGGAGAGCAGGGATGGGCATGGACTGGCTCACAAACTAAAGGCCATCACAAATTTTGGCCAGTTCATAGTTTGTGAAGCAATGTTTGTGAACTGAAGAGCTGCCACAAACTTCCCCACATTTTGATGCAGTTCATGGCAGCTCATGAAGAGCAGAAATCAGGCGTTTAAATGGCTCTGAACCATTTAAACCTCTGCTTCCTGCTCCCTGCAGATTGTCATGAGGAGCAGAAAGCAGGGGGTTAGTGGCTCACGAACCAATATGAGCCAGCTTGTCGGTCTGTGGTTCAGTTTGTGATCCAGCCACAAACCGAACCACCAAAATGCAGTTCATGCTGTTCCCTAATGGGAAGACACAGTGGGGGGGGGGGTGTTTGGCCATTCTGGCATGGCAACCAGAAAGAGATGATGGGGACATGAAGGGAGCAGTGTAAGTGATGGCCTGGTGTCACTTCCGAGGAAAAACATCACACTTCCCTAGGACTCACCAGGAACTCTATGGTAAAATCATAGAGTTTCCAGTGATTCTTAGACAGACTGACATCATTTCTGGATTTCCCCAGCAATTATTACGATTATTGTTCTTCTGCCAGCTGCAGCAGCACAAGTAGGAAACAGGAGCTGGGGAGGAAGGGATTTCCCACCCCTAGCAGAGGCTTGGCAGCCCTAGGCTGGAAACACAAGCAAAAGGGCAAAAACCAAAAGACTCTTGAGCGTCAGCTTTCAGCCTGAGAATTGTGGCCTACAGTTGGCCAGACAATCATTTAGCTATCCAAGAGACAGAGAGGAAGATCTGCTTTCCATTTAGAAGTTTCCTTCCTCCTTCCTTATTAGTTTCTGTACTGTAGCTGCAGTGGCTCAAGTGGTTAAGACGCTGAACTGCAGGCTGTGGAAGGTCAGTAGTTCAGCAGTTCGAGACCCGAGTGTGCCGCATGACGGAGTGAGCTCCCGTCTCTAGTTCCAGCTCCTGCCAACCTAGCAGTTCAAAAGCAAGAAATTGCAAGTAGATAAATAGGTACCACTTCAGTGGGAAGGTAACAGCGTTCCATGCGCCTTGGTGTTTAGTCATGCCGGCCACATGACCACGGAAACGTCTTCGGACAGCGCTGGCTCTTTGGCTTTGAAATGGAGATGAGAACCACAACCCTAGAGTCGGATTCAACTGGCTTTCGAGCAAGGGAACCTTTACCTTTACCTTTACTATCATACTTCATTTAATTGTTGTGAACCACTTTGGGTCCCCATTTAGAGAGAAAGTTGGGATATGGATGGATGGATGGATAGATGACTTTGGAGTTTCCAATCCTTGTGTGAGATGAGAGATCATTCCTAATGACCCTACAACATCACTGAGTCTGCTGCAACTATCTTCCATTCCTGGTGGCAGCAGAAAGGCAAATGTGAGAGCAAGCCTAAGTGAGTCTTCTCAGAAGTAAGCCCCATGTACTTCAAGCCATAGGTCTCAGCAGAAGCCCCTGAATTTTACTGTGAGGCACCTTGTGGATTCCAGTGGTCTCAGAAACACTGGTTAGACTATTTCTTTTTTAAGGCATGATCTACCTTATAAGAAATCTTTAATCATAATGGTAATAAAAGTAGAATGTAGTCCTAGCTTGTTCAAATAGCACAGCAGCCGTAAAGGGTTGAGCCATATACATAATTGATGTTGTTAATTACATGGTCATATTCTGCATGCTGAAATTGTAGCCATGGGCCAGAAACATGTGATATATTTTTTTCTTTGTGCAGACCTTCTGATTCTACTAAGCCATACTGACAAACATTAATGAAATGTTCTCCCAATGTGTAAAACCTGAGCACTGCCCAGTGGGGTATAGGTGGTTTTATGAAATGACTTCCTCCCCCCGACCTGGATAGCCCCAGCTAGCCCGATCTTGTCAGATCTCGGAAGCTAATCAGGGTCAGCACTGGCCAGTATTTAGATGGGTGATGACACCAAGGAATGCCAAGGTCTTGATGCAGAGCTTAATACTTTGTAAGGGATTGGTGTTCTGCTGTTGATTGTCTTTTCTTTCTAGGTTTGGCTGGCCACTGGGAGAGGTAAAGAGTCACCATTTGTGGCCATAGTATTGTATTTTGGGTGGCCCCTGAGGCCAAAAGGAGGTCCATTGGTTTGCAATCGGGGCTCAGTGAGTTTGCTTCTGTTGAGTGGTTGGGGCGACAGGGCTTGAGATGACCTGGCTTCATCCCGCTGCTATTCAAGGGGAGACATTGATCCACTTGGGTGGAAATGAGGACTGCCAGAGGGATGGCAAAGGTGGCTCGCCCAACATATGGCAAGGAGGTGGTCTGGAGCAACCCCTGGCCTTGGCCAATTTCTGCACTCAGGGTTTGCCCTTGCCACAAAAGGTGTAAATCATCAATAACGTGGCCAGAGGTCATTTCGGGGGGGGAACGCGGGGGAACACAGTTCCCCCGGGTGAGGTGCAGGGGGGCGGGGCACATGACGAAGCCCCGCCCCCTGCTTCCAGCCGCCCCGCTTCCAGCCCTCATTCAGCCAGGAGGAGGCAGGAGAAGAGGGAGGGTAAGTTGCTTCCTCCCCGCCTCTCCCCACCCCTGCCTGGGGCCAGGGAGGGCCTTGGCGGGGCTTCCTCGCACTCCTGCTGGCCTTGCAGGTCCACCGCTGGGCCCCTGATGTCAGGGGGTGTTGCATATGCTAATGAGTTATGCTAATGAGTTCCCCTAGCTCTAACCCTGAACGTGGCCCTTAATTAAACCCAATCTAGTGTCTGTCTCTTTCTTCCGACTGGCACACCTCTCTGTCCTCTCATGCATGGTAGTGGGGGCAAAAAAAATATCACAATTTTCTTAAATTTTTGCTAGTGTATCAGCACTTATAAAGTAATGGCTGGCTGTGGTGTTCCTTCCAAATTGAAGACAAGATGATTCAAAGTCATTAAGACATATTTGTCTAGCTTAGTAGCTATAAAGGATGGATAAAGTATTTATCACTCCTCTGACAACCCAAACCAGCCATCTAATGACAAAGAGGGTAGGAGCTTACGTTTTCATTGGTTTCCCTTCATTCAGAAATATGAAATGGTAACCAGGAGAACTAATGAATCTTGAGGATACAAATTACTGCTAAAGGGAAGAAGAGATTGGATTCAAGATAATGTATTTATTTCCCCGTTAAGATCATAATTTATTTAGAGGCATATTTATTTTCCTCACCTTCGGGAAGAAGCAACAGAGCCAGAGAAAAAAAAGAGAGAGATTGTGGGATGTCAATTCTTTTTTGAGGGCCCCTTTATAAAAATAGGGCCAGTCTGTGTGTGTTGAGCTGCCTTGAGCACACAGCACATATTGTGGCAATTACTCTGGGAGGTTCACATTAAACATATGTTTGTAGCCCTGGTGTCAGTTATCACTGGTAAAAAAAGTACCACTAGGGATGTACAGATATGTCCCTTTTCTTTTTTCTTTGCTTGTTTTCTCATCTTGCTGTGGCTGTTTTTCACTTTGTCCATGATTTTGTTCTTGAACTTCTTAACTGCCATACTGCTTTTACATTGCATGCCATTTATATAAAGTGGCTTGGTTCCAGACTAGACATTTCTGCAGGTGCAAAGATTTCTGCCCATGGAGTCCAATTTCCCTGCCTCCCCTCTTTCATGGCAGCTGCAAATGCACACCATCATCTTCCTGGGGGTGAGGTGGGGGGGTCACATCTCCTGCTGTAGTGGGGGACCTCGTGAACTGATTTCCCACTGCCACTTGATGGGGCAGTGGGAGGAATGGGGGGGGAGGGTGTCAGTGCACCACACCAACACACAACATCATTTCCAGTCTGGGATCAGAAGTGATGCCATCACATTGGTGTGACACTTCAGAATTCACCCAAAACTCAATGGTTTAACCATAGAATTTTGGGTGAATCGTAAAGTGCCACTCAAATGCTATGAAGTCAGATGCAGTTTTGTGCCAGAAATGACATTGCACATCAGCATGACACCAAATATCTTGTTTTTTTGGTGTAGTGGTTTGGTGTAGTGGTGAAGTGCGCGAACTCTGATCTGGGAGAACCAGGTTTGATTCCCTACTCCCCCACTTGCACCTCCTGGATGACCTTGGGCAAGCCATAGTTCTGGCACAGCTGTTCTTGAAAAAGAGCAGTCTCTGTCAGAGCTCTCTCAGCCCCGCCTACCTCACAGGGTGTCTGTTGTGGGGAGGGGAAGGGAAAGGAGTTTGTCAGCCGCTCTGAGACTTCTTCGGGTAGTGAAGGGCGGGCTATAAATCCAATCTTTTCTTTTACCCACCCAAATTATCTTGTGTGGGTGCCAACTATGGTTGGTCACCCTAGGGACAAGGGACCTCTAGTAACAAGATCTCAGCAGCCATTTCAGGTTGCCGTGGAAGGGGACAAATTATTGGGATATTTGCTTAATATAGCAGAGTTTGCCCAGTCATAGGAGTGTGATACCGAGTGCAGGAAATAAACCTCCCGAGAAGGTAAAAACCGACATTTAGTTAAGTAGACTCAGTTCACATTCAGGTTGCAGTCGAAAGGAGAGAGAGAAGCCTAATCTAAAGAGTTCTTTTCCTATCACAAGTGGCCAGCTAATTCAGCATCATGTGTACACAAGTATGAAAGCACTGTTTCTACAGGAGAACCCTGTAGAGATCTGTGACTTCATGAAAAGCTGGGGGTGGGGCCACAACCATCTGAGGGAAAACCATAGAGTTTTCGCTTGGATGACCGTGGCCCCGCCCCCAGTGTGCCTGGCGTGGTTGCGTCACTTCCAGGTGACGTGCACGTCGCGTACTTTGGGGGTGGGGTTCCCCCGGGGCCCGATCCGCCAGCGATGGGGAACGGGCCTCTGAGGTGGGGGTTTCCCCACCCCCCGGGGGGACTTGGCAAGCCTACAATTATTGCAAGCAGCCCACCCCTGGGGTTTTTGCTGGTACTCAACAAGGCCTCTTCAAAGCATTTTGTCACCAAAAACAAAATGACTCATGGCTTCCTTCCTGGTCACTGCGAGTTAAACTCAGGCTGAGCTCAGCTCAGACCCAGTCAGCAACAACATGGGTCCAGGAGATGAGATCTGGCACCTCCAACACCATCAGCACCTTCTTTATTGTGTCGTCCCAAGCAGTAGCTTGACTGGCTTGGCCTGGGAACCGGCCCTGTCACTCTGCCATTCTCAGGCAGGCTGCCTCATGTATCGTACTCAGAAGGAGAAATAAATGGAAAGATAAGTGAAAAAAAGGGTCTTGAGGGGACCGCATAGTGTTGAAGAAAATAGGGATTTTTTAAAAAACAAAACCATCATAGAATCATAGAGTTGGAAGGGACTTCCAGGGTCATCTAGTCCAATCCCCTGCACAATGCAGGAAATTCACAAATACCTCCCCCCACACCCAGTGACCACTGCTGTATGCACAGAAGAAGGCCAAAATAACCACACCCCTCCCGGATCTCTGGCCATACTGGCCTGGAGGAAAATTGCTGCCTGAACCCAAAGTGGTGATCGGCATTTCCCTGGGAGTATAAGAAAGGGCCACAACAACTAAGCACTGCGACAACCCTTCCTGTCCTCCCTTCTCATGATCTGCCTAAGTTCACAGAATCAGCATTGCTGTCAGATGACCATCTAGCCTCTGTTTGAAAACCTCCAAAGAAGGAGAGCCCACCACCTCCAGAGGAAGCCTGCTCCACTGAGGAACCGCTCTAACTGTCAGGAAGTCCTTCCACTTATATACAATCCTCTTAAAGAAACATATACCACAGGCATCTCCAGTCAGAGGAAGTAAATAATATGATGTGCTGCTGGTCGAAGCAGGCAATACTGCTCTTGGCAGACCAATAGTCGGCCTTGGTATAATCCAGATTCATGTGTATAAGCTTTTGAGTTATACACAATTTGCCATCAGAGCCAGGAATTAAGAACAAAAACAAAAACAGGTATTCAAACTGTTTACATAGCTGAGTCTGCAGGGCTTTGGGACAGAAAGGTAGAAAGCCAGAGGTGGAAAGCCATTAGAATACAAATAGTCTGAGCTTCTGGGTAGGAAGTGGAGCAGCAGTAAGGCTGCCCTGTAGCCTGCCATGTAAAAGCAAAGCCAGCAAAACCTTTGCTGGCATAGAATCAAAATAAGGGTACAATGTTCATGTGCTTAATTTCTGCATAGCAGGTGGCTCTTAAAAGCACAGGATCAAACCCCATGAAGAGAGCTGGCAACTCTAAAATCATGAGCTAGATTTTTTTGTTGGGGGGGTGGAAATCTCTCTATACTGTAGAGACTCCTATAGCATCTACAGGAAGGGGCACTGAAATTGCATAATAAATATTGAAGAAGAAGATCGGTACAATGGGACTTTGTACATTACCTTGCTAAGGAATGAAGGCTAATTTTCCTAAGCACTCTGTTACCCATTGAGATGAAGTCGTTCTGCCCATCCAACTCATTATTTTGATCTCGTCACTAATTGTGACATGACTCACTCAAGATGACAGGAAAAGGAGCTCTTTTTAGAAACAGCTGAGCTTGCGTAATGCAGCTCGCTCCGACACGACTTGCAACGCCTGCCCCATGTAAAAGAAGTTCTTCCTGACAACTACAAGCACAGTTGCTTCAAAAATAACAAGCCCGGTAATAGAGCAACTTCAGTTTCTCCTAGTGATTTTTGCTAACAGACACACAAGCTTTGAGCAACGATTTGGATCGTTGTTTCCTTTCCAGAGAATCCTGTTAGGCGCACCAAGTGTTTTCCTAGAAGAGGCTCAAACTGCCTACTCTGTATATTGATACCTGTTCATTGCTAATGAGGAAAGGAGAGCATAAACAGGAGTGAGTATGTTGGCCAATGTGGTCTGCCTTACAAACCTAGTCAGTCAAAACAAGAGCTGTGGTAAATCTTCTACAGGTAAATGCCATCAAGGTGCTTTCACCAAACTGTTTCATAAGAACATAAGAACATAAGAGATGCCAGTGTTGGATCAGGCCAAAGGCCCATCCAGTCCAACACTCTGTGTCACACAGTGGCCAGAAATACCAGTGCCATCAGGAGGTCCACCAGTGGGGCCAGGACATTAGAAGCCCTCCCACTGTTGACCCCCCCCAAGCACCAAGATGACAGAGCATCACTTGCCCCAGAGTCCCTATCTACACCTTGTGGCTAATAGCCACTGATGGACCTCTGCTCATGTTGCCTCAGCTGTAGGTATCGTTACCCAAAGAGAGAGGAATATGTAGGCTCTATAATATAGGTAGCTTCCTAAACACATGTAAAAACCCAACTGTGGTCCTGGTCACACAGAAGGTTTTGGCCCGGGAGAGGGACAGATCGGGGGCGCAGCAAACGGGCGCAATCTCACCGCAACATCTGGGAAGCGGCACGCACCCATCCCCGATCCATCCTTAAAGCCGGAAAACCCGCTGCAAAAAAGAACCACCTACAGAGGAGGACTTACCTGGAACACCGCATCAAGCTCGGCCGTGGGATCACCGGCACGCCCGTCATCCAGAGCAATCCAGGCTCCCGGCCAAACTGCGCATGCGCACACATGCACAGTTCGGCTGCCGCACTCTTCCTTCAGTGGCTTCTCCCTCGGTATCTGATCGTGCTGGGGAGGAACTGCGCGGCGGCTCAGGGGATCTATGTGATCCCGCCTCTGCGTGTCTCTTTTGGTGCTGCTTTCAAAAGCCGCACTTTGCCCGTGCTTCCCCCCCATGTGGCAGGGACCTGTATCTGCCAGGATTAATCTTATGGGGGGGGAGGAGGAGGAGACCCTGCCCTTCACTTGGAGTCTCAGAGGGCCTTACAAACTCCTTTTCACTTCCTCTCCCCACAACAGACACCCTGTGAGGTAGGTGGGGCTGAGAGAACTCTGACAGAAACTGCTCTTTCAAGAACAGCTCTGACAAGGTCTCATTCTGGGACATCACTGCAAAAGAACAAGACAAGAAAACAGTTCTTAAAGAAAAGTTAAAGCTTATTGTCTATATCCAGTTACAAACTGAGGAATGAATTAGCAGGAATAATACGGCCAAGACCATATAGCTTCTGTGATTGGCAACTAGTGTCAGTTCACCAACTGTCTTTTCCTGTGGGATTTGGGAAGGGGAGGAACTTCAGTGAGGTATAATGCCATAGAGTCTACCTCCCAAAACAGCTTCTTTTCCCCAGGTGAACTGATTTCTGTTGCCTGGAGCTCAGTTGTAATAGAGGGAGATCTCCAGCCAGGTTGGCAACCTGACTTTGCAGAGATACTAGACTCTTGACCCTGGGGATGGCCAAACTAAGGGAGCTGGAACTAGCAACATAAAGGTTGTACCTAGTGATCTAACAAGGCAGTTCTCTCAATCCTCATTTTAAGTAGGCTGCTCCCAGCTACATCGCTAGCAGGTGCCGGAGCTCCAGAGGCTATGCTGTGTTCTGGTCAGCCTCATGTGAGGAAGTACTACTCTCAGAGCACTGTTCTAGATCCACAGTGAGGTTGTAAATGACCAGTCTGGCACTGTGGCTCCTTAGTACTACCTCAACCTGGGACTTCTGCAGCCACTGTTCCTTACCTGGTGGATGTATCAGGGGCCCAGTCATGAGGCCTCTCTGACAGGGCATCCTCCGGAGCTGCTGGGCCATTGTCTTCAGATGCCTTTGTGGAGCCAGGTTCTCCCTGGTCCCTCTGTTCCTCCTCAGCCCCCAGTATTGGCTCCTCAGCCTCTTCCCCTGAAGATTCAGTGTCACTTGGCAGGTCAGAGGAGGCCATGAGGGAGGAAACAATGGGAGAATTAATTGCCACTGTTTGCTGAGTGGACCCTGAAATGCTGGCTTGGGGGCTGTTCAGATTGGCTTGTTCCAGGGCCAAGGGAGCACTCACTGAAGAAGACCCTGATGCTGGGAAAGATTGAAGGTCAAAGAAGACAGGGAAAGCAAAGGATGAGATGGTTAGACAGTGTCATAGATGCAACGAACATGAAATTGAGCCAACTTCAGAGGACGGCAGAAGACAGGAAAGCCTGGCATGATCTGGTCCATGGGGTCACGAAGAGTCGGACTCGACTGTGTGACTGAACGACAACAACGTCTACTCCTGGACCCTACATTTGGGAGTTTGGCAGCAGCCTCAAAGATAATAAATGGGGGGGGGGATCTTTTCTTTATGGCTAAGTTGCTGTTTACCCTGACCTAGATATCCCAATCTTGTCAGCTCTCAGAACCTAAATAGGGTCAGGCCTGGTCAATATTTGGATGGTGAGCCACCAAGGAAGTCCACAGTCGCTACACAGAGGCAGCCAAGGGGAAACCCACCTCTGAATATCTCTTGCTTGAAAACCCTAAAGGGTCAGCATAAGACACCTACAAGTTGGTGGCAAAAATAAATAAATAATTTTTTTTAAAGGCAACCCCCCAAAAATCAGAAAAAAAGGAAAAACTGCGCCACAGCACTCACCGTTTCAACAGGCCCTGCAGCAGAAGCACAAAGCTTTATTTCTAATTAAAATAAATAAATCACAAGCAACAATTTATCACATCTGTCTCCCATCCGTTCTCTGAGGAACTCAGGGAGAGAGTACACAATACTTTTCCTCATTCCAAAGGCGACAGGGAAACTTTGTGATCAAGAAAGCCTCACTGATCCTTCCTAGTCTAAATCAAACATCCTAGCTACTGCCTCTGTCATGAAGCACCTTCCCTTCTCCTCTCCTTCTTTAACCAATAATCACTAGAACTTTACAAAGCTGAAGCCATACCTTGGTGTAACTCATTTCTTGGAGTAATAATATATGTCTCGTGGTGGTGGGCTCTGACCTGGATGGCCATGGCCAGACCAATTTCGCCAGATCTTGGAACTAAAGCAGGGTTGGCTCTACTTTGTACTTAAATGGGAGACAATCAAGGAAGTCCAAGGTTGCCATGCAGAGGAAGACAATACCAAACCACCTCTGTTTGTCTCTTGCCTTGAAAATCCTATGGGGTCGCTGGAGTGGAAAGTGCTGTCAAGTCACAGCCAAGTTATGGCAATCCCTCATGGGGTTCTCAAGGCAAAAGCTTAACAGAGGGGTTTGCCATTGCCTGCCTCTGCATAGCAACCTCCTTTGTGGTCTTCCATCAGTGTACTCATCAGGGCTGACCCTACTTAACTGCCAAGATCTGACAAGATCAGGCTAGCCTTGGCCATGTAAACGTATCTACTGGACACTGCTATATAAAAGGTTCATGTGAGTCCCAGTCCTTCTTGGTAAAGGTGTTTTCATTGGTTTGGTTATGCTATGTCCAAATGTTATTCCAAGTCCTTCAAAAGATTCCACCCTTCATTTGTTTCTGGGAAAGTGGTTGCAGTCTTAGGAGAAGACTCTAGCTGCTATATGTATTTTCTTTCCTAGGCAAAAGATTGTAAACCACCACTGATAATATGTTTTTTTTGTTTAAAGTGAAACTGAGGCTCAAATACTTTGGCCACCAAATGAGAAGGGAGCACTCACTGGAGAAGACCCTGATGCTGGGAAAGATTGAAGGTCAAAGAAGACGGGGACGGCAAAGGATGAGATGGTTAGACAGTGTCATAGATGCAACGAACATGAAGTTGAGCAAACTTAGGAGGACGGCGGAAGACAGGAGGGCCTGGCGTGATCTGGTCCATGGGGTCGCGAAGAGTCGGATTCTACTGTGCGACTGAACAACATCAAAAATCTGCTCACAGCATCAGCAAATATACATTCATGAGATCATTCATGAGTCTTCAAAAGGCCATCATTAACAGATTAAAAATATTTTTCTTTCATTATGTAACTCCATCTGTAATTAAAAGATAAGCACAAATTTTAGCGTCATTTTGATGTGGAGGACCTGAAAAGTTGCACAGAAAGGACTGGAAGGGAATGGGGAGTTTTCTTTGACATATCAGAAGACTCCATTAGTGATTCACTGACGAAAAACTTCAGACGTCCTGTACCCTTGAGTATGTTTCTTCTCTTGTGGTGTTTTGGAAATCTATGTGCTCACGGACTTAGCTACTCCTGCATAATGTGTCTTTCCTGTGTAGTATATATTATCTACAGCAGAGATGTTGAATTAATTTGTTACAAGGGCTGGATCTGACATAAATATCACTTTGTTGGGCCAGGCCATGTGTGCCATAAAATGTAATGCCAGGTACTGAAGATATAAACTATACAGGACAGCAGCTGGTAAGCTCCAAGTTGTTGTATCCTCACTGCAAGGCCCCATGGGGTGGGAGGGGGGGGGCAAAGGAAAACCGATATGGGCAGACTGCAGAACTGGGCAGATGCTCCCATGCTGCTTGACTGCTGTAGACGAGGTTGTTCCGCCATGCTGAAGCCACAATCAGAATGGGTCTGCCCACTCCTCCCCCAAGTAGTCTCCTGTTCCCTCCCTTGCACTAGTTGCTCACGGGCCGCATAAGAGCCCTGGACAGGGCAGTTCCAGCCCCCGGGCCTTATGTTTGACACCCCTGATCTTCGGGCTCCTTATTTCCTCCACTTCCTTTCTCAATTAGTATTGCAGCTATTTCAATTATCTCCTGGCCTGCCCCAGTCATAAATCGCACAGCAGCCTGGGATGGGATAGCTCATATGGTGACAGATCTGAGGCTTCTTTTCCATAAGGTGGAGATCCATTTAGCAAGAAAGTGGATGCAGCTCATTGGGGGAATGAGAAGCATCTTCACTGTCACATGTGTCCTTCAAGATTGAGCAAACGGGTAAACCCTGCAATTTCTTCTGGGTTGGTTTCTCCATTTCCATCCTATCTGTTTCTGTGGTTCACTGACTCCCACGATGTGGCAGAGGCAAGTATTTACCAGATGGTGGATACTTGGATATTTATCAAGTGCACCACTAACCACTGGTTGTGTGAGCATGGAAGATGACCCAACTGTATAAGAATAATGTGTACCTTCTGTCAAAATATACACTTTCCTTAAAAAAAATAAATCAGGTGTTGCTGCATGATAAAATGGTGCTCAGTATCCACCCAACAAGACCTCCACTCTCTTTCAGGTCGATTATTTGCTCAAAATCATAGGTCATCTCAAAACAATGTTCCTCATGAATATATATGAAAGATTTTGCAGATGACTAAACATATACATCTCTAGATTACAATCATTGTCTTTTTCACACCAGAATTATGGGAGAGCCTCTATCAAGCTTTATTAGGATGCACTTAATTTTAGGACTCCACCCCTATTAGAACCAGGATAAAGCACACCCATTACTAATTTTCCAAACTGCTACACACAAAAAAGTAAAGGCTTGTATGTCACATGCTTATCTAGATCAGACACAGATCTAAAATCCATTAGCACAGTAGTTCAACACAGCAGGCCTGGAAAAAATTTGTTTGGGAAATCCTATATAAAACTCAGAGTCATATACTTGTTAGGATTTTTTTAAAAATCTGTCATCCGAATATACTGGTGGGTTTATTTAAAGCACAATTAAGGACTGTCCTCAGTGAGCCACATGTCACTTCTTTACCCCACCCCTCATATCCATACAAAGCCCAAGCAAGCTCCTCATTTTTTTCTGGTAGTGGAAAATGTCACCAAGTCACAGCTGACTTGTGGCAACCCCATAGAGTTTTCAAGGCAAGAAACAAACGTTTCTCACACGGGCCGGAAAATGTGGGGGGGAAGTGTGGCTGTTTGCCCCGGAGCAAAATAATGCACGGCCGCCCAATCACACGTCCCATCAAGGTCCCGTGGTTAGGAGGTGAGGTGCTGGTCACACGGCTATCCTGCAGTGGGGCAAAGAAGCGGCGTGGCGCGATCACAGCAGCAATTGCTAGGCGCCGCTTCCATAGCAAATGGGTGGGTTTTTAACTGAAGTTTGTGCGCATGTGCTGTTGGGCGCTTTTATGCATCCTGCAGAGACTTGGGGAGGGGGACCCTTGTTTGTGAAGGATGCCACGAATTCCACCAGAAACGCGATCAGACGCCCGCCCTTGCCCCGCTGTGTTCGGAAACCATTACCTTGTAAGTATTAGTTTTTAAGTCCGCATCTTCAGCGGGACGCCACGGGATAGCCACAGGAGCACTACGCTTCCCAGATGTTGCGGTGTGATCGCACCTGGAAAATCTGCCTATCATTGGTATCTTTAGCGCGGCAAATGCTCCGTGTGATTGGGGCCAGAGATGGTTTGCCATTGGCTGCCTCTGTGTAGCAATTCTGGACTTTCTTCATGGTCTCCCATCCAGGTTCTAACCAGGGCATACCCTGTTTGGTTTCTGAACCCGGAATAGATCAGGTTTCCCTGGGCCATCCAGGTCAAGGCTCACTCTTTTCTACTGCCCTGTATTTTCACAGTTTTGAAGGGGTAGTTTCTGCATGCTCAAAGTCCAGGTACATGACCTTGGCTGCATTCAGACATGTGCGCACACCTGGATCATGGCTCTGCTTGTATACACACCTCGTTTCTTTCCCTCCTTTCTTGTGTGAAGCGCAATGAAGGAACTCTCTTTAGCACAAGCTATTGTGAGCAGCAACCTATAAATACAGATAAACCAGGATTCTAAACCTGAATTAAATCATGGTTTAAAATCCCAGCTTGAGCATCTATGGGGGAAACTAACTGCTATTAACTTCAGAGGGTAGCCATGTTAGTTTGCAGTAGAACAGCCAGATTTGCACCTTTAGAGACCAGCAAGATTTCCGGGGTATTTGTAGTCAACTTGCGTGCCTGCATTCATGTATCTCCGGTAACTAAAGGTGGTTTTGAACAGGCATTCCAGGGAAGGAACCTAGAGAATTGAGTGACCATGACAACTAGCTGGGTTTGTGCACATCCCAACTTGATGTCAACTTCTCATAATATCTGACGGCAGCATTAGTGAGCTCTGATCCCTAGATTCTCGTGGTCTGGCATGTCTCACAACATCAACTCTGCATTTAATAAACTCTTCATCTGCTCTGTTTTCTTAATTACTGCAGTTAAGGACCTCTGGTTTTCCTTCGTATTAGAAGGCACTGAAGAAAAAAAAATATTTACGTTTATTCATTTCATTATGTCTTATAGGTACAGATCATCAGTTTTAACGTGACTAATGAACTTCTGAAAGTTGTTAAGGTCACTCAACTGTTGGCACTGTACTTTTCACTACAGGGGAAAAGAAATCACTAGAATTGGAGATGGGGAAAGATCCATTAGGTTATCCGGTTCATCTTTCTGCTGAGAAATGCACCAACTGTCATGTCTGATTGCCTAATTAAAGGTATTCTTCTTAATGGAGTCTTTTAGTGTGACTTTCAAAATAATGGCTTCCATCGCTATTACAGGAGATTATGTTTCATCTTGCAATGCATCACCTAGGATTGTTGCAAGGACTTATAAGTGGAAATGCAGATACTGTGAGTAGGAATGATTTCAAATGTCTCATCCCTGCGGTTTCAACCTGAAAGTCCCTGTTCCCGTGTTACTTTTTCCTTTGGCTGAGTGGAACTTTTGATTCTTTATTTCTCACACCATTCTTCTATTTCCTCATACCTCATTTCCCATTAATGCATTTCCAGTGTTATCTATGCATCAAAATAATCAGTGTTATATATTTATTAAGAAATCGAAATGATGAACATTGTAGATATAAATGGCATGTAAATTGCATATAACAAACTATACAATATGCATATGTGAAAAGAGTGGCTCAAACGTATTGTTTGTGGAACCTAAGCTTTCCAGTCAATGACCAATGCATGGCCTCTAGCTTTGTGATACTAATGCATTTATACTGTTTTCTTTCCCCCATTGAGAAGTAGAATAGGGCTGGGGAGTGTGGGTGGGTGGGTGGATGCCAACTGGAAGGCCACAGAACAAAAAAGAACTCTTTTTCTTGCATTCCAACAAAACCCAGAAGAGACTGTGTACATACCGGCTAGGGATGCCAAGCTTCTGGTGTGGCCTGGAGATCTAGAATTACAAGTGATCTCCACACTACAGAAACTGGTCCCCTGGAGAAAATGAATCCTTTGGAGGGTGGACTCTATGGCAGTGTACTTCACTGGGGTCCCTGTCCTCCCTGGGCTCTACCCCTAAATCTCCAGGAATTTCCCAACCTGCAGCTGGCAACCCTACCCCTGCTCGGGGCTGGAGAGAACTGACAACCCTAACATGCCCAGTCCTCCCCCACCCACACACACACACATGCCTCCTAATGATAGTTTCTTGGTTGAATTGCTTGTACGTCTCATCCAGAAAGCAGATGCACCCTAGGCCGGTCACAACGGACATGAGTTTATCCCTAATGTCAAGCATTTCTAAGAGGAGGAGGAGGAGGAGGAGGAGGAGAAGAAGAAAAGGAGGAGGAGGAGGAGATTGGATTTATACCCCATCCTTCACTACCTGAAGGAGTCTCAGAGCAGCCTTTCCCTTTCCCCTCCCCACAACAGACACCCTTTGAAGTAGGTGGGGCTGAGAGAGCTCTTTCCAGAACTACTCCTGAGAGAACAGCTCTGAGAGAACTGTGATTGACCCAAGGTCATGCCAGCAGTTGCATGTGGAGGAGTGGGGAATCAAACCAGGTTCTCCCAGATTAGAGTCCGTGCTCCTAACCACTACACCAAACTGGCCCTCACACCATAGGTTGTATCCTGCCACTCCGCTCAGACACTGAAAGGAGAACAAAGTAGGCGTCTGATGAATATGACTGGGAAAGGTAGTTTATAGTCAATGTTCTATGGTAATTAGACTGTGATTCTAGCATTGGGGGAACATGGATTCAAATCCCACACTCAGCAATGAAGCTGGCTGGATGACCTCTGGGACAGTCAGTCAGCCAAACGTCCCTCAGAGGGTTGTTGTGAGGATCAATGGGAATATGGAAGTCATATACGTTGCCATGAGAGCCTTGGAGGAAGGGCAGGATAAAATCTCTCCCTTATAATAATTGAACAGTGGGGACCAACGTTCTAAAATGCGCCCCGTTAGTGTATGGCTGATGAAACTGTCAGTTATTATAAGGGAGAGATGGGGACCAATGAGAACGGGAATCCGGGTCCCGCCCACACCACCACTGCTCCGAATAACTACCTTCAGTCCACGACGCCATTTCCAAGGAGGAGGACTACGAGGGCGCCGCCACTTCTGATTTGGTAGGCTGGCTCCGGCCTCCAGTCGCCCCCTCCCAACGCTCCCAGGCCGGCGGACGGAGACTCCGGCCTCTGATCGCCCGCCTCGCCCCCTCCCAACCCTCCCAGGCGGCGGATGGAGCCTGCGATCGCCCGCCTTGCCCCTCCCACACCAGGCCCCGGCCGGCGAGAGAAGGCTGCGGCCTCCTCTCACCCGCCTCTCCCCCCCTC